>NW_023270305.1:32283981-32496481 GCF_011800145.1 Mirounga leonina | reverse complement strand
CGCGGGGACGACGCGGGGACGGAGGCCCGTCTCCAGCCTGGAGCGCGCAGGCAGCCGCGTTGCCGCGGTTTGCAGACTTCGGGCCTTTAGACATGGCCCTATCCGATGAATCAGCTCATCCCGGTATTCCAAAGTCCTGTTAAGCGACTTTGTTTTTCCAGACCTGTGTAAAAACCTAATTTCTTGTGCCCACAGCTTCAACCACGCGGGAGCATTTCAGCCGTGCTTGGTTGGTTGGTTTTGAGTAGTACTCCTTACCTCCCGGTCCTTCTCTTTTTCGACCTGTCTCTGTTTCAATAATGTTCTACAAATAAATAGAGGAACTCGGGGAGTTCCTTATGTAGGGAGCCCCACGGCCCATCTCGGGCATAGGCGTGTGCTGTCGCTCCCCCAACGTGGTTAGCGTTCAATTTGAAAGGCGGTTCATCTCTCAGCGACGCGGCGCCCGGACGCTAAAATCCACGTGGCATCTGGGGCCCTTGGGATCAGGTGGGTTGCGCCCTAGTCAGGTTGCTCAACTTACAAAGTAGGATGCTCCCTGCAAGCCCGCAGGGTCTACAAAGCCAGCTGAACGGTACAGCGACTGGTAAGAAATCATCCAATCAAAAAGAAACCCTTAAGTATGACTTCGTGTCCCCGAGCCGGCTCCGTGGCCTACAGCTGGTGCACAGACCGATGAGTGCGCGCACAGACCCCTCTAAGGGCCGCCCTCCTCACGCCTAGCCCGACAGTTTTTCTCTTCCGGGCTAAGAGGTCTTTGTTGGTCCTTTACAAAGCACCAGGGACCTGGTCTTTGCTTTGTTTGCTATGTAGACAGTTGGATGTGGCCTGTGGTCCGGGGCTCCTCTGTCTCCAAGAAAGCCACCGTCACTGCTGTCCTCTCTCATCATTGCTAGTTTCTGAGCTCTCCGGAGGTACAGAGCTTTGGGCTAAGCCAAAGCATCGTTTACGACTTGCGATTTTTACAGACATTTCCCCCGCGAGAGAATTTTTCAGAAACAATTTCCTGAAAGCGCCCTTCTTCTCCCAACTGGGAGCGTCTCAGGGTCACCAAGCCTGTTGCATTTGGTAGATGAGGTGTCGGACTGATCTCCTGTGTGAGCTACTCCTTTAAATCTTGCTGCTGGATCTGAGCACGTTTAGAATTCTGTGGTTCACAGAAAACATCAGCCCGCATTTAATAGCAGAGCCGGCACAGAAACAGACGGGCTGTCCTCTTCTGTAAGTTGGATGAACTCCCAGCTCTCCTTTCAGATGTTCTGACCACACACCATATAAAAGGCTTACTTGAGGTGGAAGCCACCATATTCCTAGGGTAAGATTTTGTAATCCTAAATCAGCTAGTGGACCAGGTCACTGGGAAGCAGGCCTCAGCCACTATCTCTAGGGCCTGAAGACTCCGTGGATTCTTACACCCTAGTCACATCAACTATTCTGACCAGTCTTTTTTTTTTTTTTTTTAAAGATTTTATTTATTTATTTGAGAGAGAGAGAGAGAGAGAAACAGCATGAGAGGGGATAGGGTCAGAGGGAGAAGCAGGCTCCCCGCCGAGCAGGGAGCCCGATGCGGGACTCGATCCCTGGACTCCAGGACCATGACCTGAGCCGAAGGCAGTCGCTTAAACAACTGAGCCACCCAGGCGCCCTATTCTGACCAGTCTTGAAAGCCTTTATTTTTGCCTGTGACAGCCTCTCATGACAATTAACAAGACACTAGTTTCACCAACAAAAACCCATTTTTGGGAGGCACTTGGCTGGCTCAGTCAGTAGAGCATGTGACCCCTGATCTTGGGGGTTATGAGTTCGAGCCCCAAGTTGGGCATAGAGATTACTTAAAAATAAAATCTTCAAAAAAAAAAAGAAACCATTTTTGGATATGCAGAATGCTAATTAAAGTCTGTTGAGTTGCAAAAGAGCATGTTGGAGCTGCCATTGGAGTATGGCCCAGTTGGACGGCAGCCACCTTGTTAGCTGACTTCTCCTTAGAATTAAAGCTACCTTGGAAAATATCACACTGAGTATACGGTAGTATTTTAGAATAAATTACAGACATTAAAACAGGCTCCCAGACTACACTGAACCCTTATATGGATTATCCTTTATAACATCATCACTTGGCCACCTGGCTTTTCTGTGTTTTCTGATTTGAATACATTCTTGGGTACATATATGAATGAACTTTGTACTATACACTTCACTTTCCATTTCATTCATGTGGATAACAAAGCTGGACTTTAATGGCTAAATTGTATCATCTTAACGTAACTCTAAGTAGTGCCCAACAACAGACTCGGACGTCTGTGGTACCAGGGTCTTAGCTGTTCTACAAGGAATGTCTGTAGTTTTAAACACCCCGTGAATATCTTATTTCTCCTCTTGTCCCTCCCTGCTTCCTCTCCTGTTTCCTTCTGTCTTCTGTCTGTGTATGTGTGTTTCATTAATGCTTCCAGTGACACCTGACGTTTTACCTACATTTGCCTACAGAATTTTCAGGACCCACCGGGTTACCCTAAGACCCATTGCTGATGTCATTTGGGATGACCAGGAAGATCATGCTGAGCCTGAGAGGTGGAGGTGTGGCCTTAGTCCTCAGTCCAGAAAGGACTTTGAATTATTACTTAAAATTTCACACGACAAGTGAGACTAGAGAGAGGGAATTGGGAAGAACCCTCGGAATTTCTTCATCTGCCTGGATAGAGTCCCACCCAGGACCAGAGAGGGTACAAGGCTTTGCTCCTTACAATCTTTTTTTCCTCTTCAGGGTCCCTGTTGGCTTCTTGGTTGTTGTTGGCTTTCCGTTTTTGAACACCCAACTGCTTCCAGGTAATAATAGCGTTAAAAGTGATAGTGGAGGGGGGCGCCTGGGTGGCTCAGTCGTTAAGCGTCTGCCTTCGGCTCAGGTCATGGTCCCAGGGTTCTGGGATCAAGCCCTGCATCGGGCTCCCTGCTCCGCGGGAAGCCTGCTTCTCCCTCTCCCATTCCCCCTGCTTGTGTTCCCTCTCTCGCTGTGTCTCTCTCTGTCAAATAAATAAATAAAATCTTAAAAAAAAAGAAAAGCATTCTTAAATTAAAAAAAAAAAGTGATAGTGGAGGGGCGTCTGGGTGGCTCAGTCAGTTGAGCCTCTGACTCTTGGTCTCAGCTCAGGTCTTGATCCCAAGGTCATGGGATGGAAACCCATGTCAGGCGCCCCGCTCAGGGAGAGTCTGCTTCTCTCTCCCTTTCCCTCTGCTCCTCCCCCGCAGTCGTGCTCTCTCTCTCTCTCTCAAATAAATAAATAAATCTTTAAAAAAAAAAAAAAAGTGGGGCGCCTGGGTGGCTCAATCAGTTAAGCATCTGCCTTCGGCTCAGGTCATGATCCCAGCATCCTGGGATCGAGTCCCACGTCGGGCTCCCTGCTCAGCAGGGAGCCTGCTTCTCCCTCTGCCTCTGCTGCTCCCCCTGCTTGTGTTCCCATTCTCTCTCTCTCTCTAGTGCTCTCTTTCTCAAATAAACAAATAAAATCTTAAAAAAAAAAAAAAAGTGATGGCAGAGGGGCGCCTGGCTGGCTCAGTTGGTAGGACATGCGACTCTTGATCTCCGGGTTGTGAGTTTGAGCCCCACATTCGGTATAGAGATTACTTAAAAATAAAATCTTGGGGCGCCTGGCATCGGGCTCCCTGCTCTGTAGGAAGCCTGCTTCTCCCTCCCCCACTCCCCCTGCTTGTGTTCTTCCTCTCGCTGTGTCTGTCAAATAAATAAAATCTTATAAATAAATAAATAAATAAATAAAATAAATAAATAAATAAATAAATAAATAAATAAAAATAAAATCTTTAGGGGTGCCTGGGTGGCTCAGTCAGTTGAGCAACCAACTTTGGTTTTGGCTCAGGTCATGATCTCAGGGTCATGGGATCGAGCCCTGCGTCAGGCTCTGGGTTTAGCCCGGAGTCTGCTTGAGATTCTATCCCCTACTTCTCCCTCCCCTCTGCTCCACCCCCTGCTCACACACTCTGTCTGTCTCTCTCTCTCTCTCTCTCTCTCTCGTGCTCTCTCTCTAATAAATAAAATCTTTAAAAAACAGAATAAAATATTTTTTAAAAACTGGTGGAAATTACAAAATTTCGGCATCTAGCCTGAACAAGAGCTTTTACTTTAACCTGGGGCTATAGGGGTTGAGACTATGAAGTAGGGTGTCTGGGAAGGAAGGTGTTTTAATAACACTTTTAGCACATTTCAATGGGTCTTTTATTTATTTTTTAAAGATTTATTTACGTGAGAGAGAGCAGGAGAAGGGGCAGAGGGAGAGGGAGACAAGCAGATTCCCCGCTGAGCAGGGAGCCCGACGCGGGGCTCGATCCCAGGACTCCGGGTTCATGACCTGAGCCAAAATCAAGAGTCAGACGCTCAATTGACTGAGCCACTCAGGCGCCCCATTGAGTCTTTTAATTCTGTGTAGTGTTTTTGTACAAGGGTTCACCATTCTGTGGTTACAGAGCGCCAAACCTGTCTACCTATTAAACCAAAACCCACCATGTAGACTTTCACAAGCACTATCACAGGTGCTTGTCCACTGGCCCTGGTGCCAGACATTCTTTTCACACGGCTCTGTTTCACATTGCCTTCAGCCAATGGCTGCCTAAGGTTTTTTTAAGTTTTTGTTTATTTAAGTGATCTCTGCGCCCAACATGGGGCTCGAACTCCCGACACCGAGATCAAGAGTCAGATGCTCTACCGAGTGAGCCAGCCAGATTTCTTAAAGGATGCAACAAATCCTGATTTTCACATCTTATTATGTTGCTATAAGGTAGACATTGTATACATCGTTATGAGGCATTTCAGGTAGAATTTAGGGCAGTATTTGACAAAGTATTTGGAAACACTCAGCTTTTAGATATTTTAGATTCTGTAACCAGCCATAACAGATGGCAATCAGGAGAAAGAATGGAATAAGACTGGTGGAAAGAAGAAGTGGTTGGAAAGTTTATGATGAATGAGATTTGATATGAATTTTCAGTATTAGAAATTAGGGTTTAAGGGGTGGTCTGACTGGCTTAGTTGGTAGGGCACGCGACTCTTGATCTTGGGGTTGTAGGTTCAAGTCCCACATTGGGTGAAGAAATTAC
Source organism: Mirounga leonina (assembly GCF_011800145.1). Classification (NCBI taxonomy): domain Eukaryota; kingdom Metazoa; phylum Chordata; class Mammalia; order Carnivora; family Phocidae; genus Mirounga; species Mirounga leonina. The sequence continues at coordinate 32,491,378 of NW_023270305.1, read as the reverse complement.
TTAAAAATAAAATCTTAAAAAAAAAAGAAACAGAAAAGAAATTAGGGTTTAGCTCATCATTTTGAGGTCCCTCTCCCACCTCAAAAGTCCTCAAATCATGCCTGAGCTAGGAGGCAAGTCCTGGGCAATAATTGGTCAGTCCATTCTGGACAAGAGTCTGGAATTTGCAGAATGCCCTGGATTACTGATGTTGCTCACCCCAAGGGAGAAGAGGAACAAAGATGGTGTGCCTTGATTAAAGGTTACAATTTAAAATTCATGGTGAGGCTCAAGAGATACACAATTTTGTGTCAAGGACAATGGATGAGGCTCGAAATCAAGCTGAGTTAAAGGTGAAGTCTGGGAAAAACCTAGAGAATGGGGGGCACTGCCTGGGGCTTAGTCAGTAGAGCGTGTGGCTATTGATCTCCGGGTTGTGGGTTCGAGCCTCATGTTGGGTGTAGAGATTACTTAAAAATAAAATCTTTGAAAAAAAAAAAAAACACCTGGAGAACGGTCCTCTGGAATTAAAGCTTAAGAGTTGGAAAGGTCCAGTTTCCCTCTGAATGCAGGAGTTCCCATGGAAACACTCCTAACATGTGAACATCCACCCCCAACAGGGAGAAGATAAAATGCAGGGGTTGCAAGCACAGACGGGTTTCAATTCTAGATCTCCCACTTACTAGCCGTGTGATCTTGGTCAAGTTAAACTTCATTAAAAAGTGTGCCTATTTGGAACCCTCTTACACTGTTGGTGGGAATGCAAGCTGGTGCAGCCACTCTGGAAAACAGTACGGAGGTTCTTCAAAAAGTTTAAAATAGAGCTACCATACAATCCAGCAATTGCACTACTGGGTATTTACCCCAAAGATACAAATGTAGTGATCTGAAGGGGTACGTGCACCCCAATGTTTATAGCAGCAATGTCCACAATAGCCAAACTATGGAAAGAGCCAAGATGTCCATCAACAGATGAATGGATAAAGAAGATGTGGTATATATATACAATGGAATATTGTGCAGCCATAAAAAAAAAACCAAAAACGAAATCTTCCCATTTGCACCGACGTGGATGGAACTAGAGGGTATTACGCTAAGCAAAATAAGTCAATCAGAGAAAGACATGTATCAGATGATCTCACTGATATGAGGAATTCTTAATCTCAGGAAACAAACTGAGGGTTGCTGGAGTGGGGGGGTGGGAGGGATGGGGTGGCTGGGTGATAGACATTGGGGAGGGTATGTGCTATGGTGAGCGCTGTGAATTGTGTAAGACTGATAAATCACAGACCTGTACCTCTGAAACAAATAATACATTATATGTTTAAAAAAAGAGAGAGAGAGAAGATAGTAGGAAGGGAAAAATGAAGGGGGGGAATCGGAGGGGGAGACGAACCATGAGAGACCGCGGACTCTGAGAAACAAACTAAGGGTTCTAGAGGGGAGGGAGGTGGGGGGATGGGTTAGCCTGGTGATGGGTATTAAGGAGGGCACGTACTGCATGGAGCACTGGGTGTTATATGAAAACAATGAATCATGGATCACTACATCAAAAACTAATGATGTGATGTATGGTGATTAACATAACATAATAAAATAAAATGAAAAAAAAAGTGTGCCTATTTCCTCACTATTAAGTGAAGCTAATAATAGTATTAAATAATGTCTTGAGGGATGCCTGCGTGGCTTAGTTGGTTGAGCATCCGACTTGATTTTGGCTCAGGTCACGATCTCAGGGTCCTGGGATCAAGTCCCACATCAGACTCCGCACTCAGGGGGTGTCTACTTAGGGATTCTCTCTCTCCCTCTGCCTGCCCCCACTTTCTTTCTTTCTTTTTTTTTTTTTTAAGATTTTATTTATTTATTTGACAGAGAGAGACACAGTGAGAAAGGGAACACAAGCAGGGGGAGTGGGAGAGGGAGAAGCAGCCTTCCCACTGAGTAGGGAGCCCGAAGTGGGGCTCGATCCCAGGACCCGGGGATCATGACCTGAGCCGAAGGAAGACACTTAACGACTGAGCCACCCAGGCACCCCACCCCACTTTCTTTCTAAAATAAATAAATAAAATCTTAAAAAAAGTAATGTGTTGATGTAGTGCTGGGTAAAAAGTAAACGTTCAGTAAATGGTAGGTAGTGGGTCAGAAGGCAGAGAACAGGCACAAGATTCTCATGGGACCAAATTTCAGAAGACAGAATGCATGCATCTGGGTAAAGACAATACATTGATTCAATTAGCCTGCCCTACTTCAAACCCTTGTAAGAGATTCTGGCAAAAATTTCCATGAGAATCAGTGACCTAGTAAAAATCACAGAAACCCATAATTCTTTCTCGGTAGAGTTTGAGATCAGAGGGGAGGGAGGTATCATCCTAGGTCTGGCGACCACAGGTGTCACAGAATAAACACGGATAAAGGCCTTCCTGAGGACCCTGCCACCTTTCCATTTACTCAGGTGGTCAAGCCCACTAAGTGCCATGCACTGTCCTCGGCACGCGGGGTTCTGCTGTGAACAAAGCAAAGACGCCCCCGTAGAGAACACAGCTTTCTGTGCTTGCAGTTGCTTAGGCCAGAATCTACTGGGTTCATTTTCTACTTTTCTTTTTCCTTGAACTTAACATCCTTTTAATCAACAAATCCAGTTGGCTCTCTTTCCACAACTTGTCCAGGAACCGGCCCCTTTCCACCACCTCCAGGGCCGCCCGTGGCCCGGGCGACCGTCCTCTGCCACCAGGGTCATGGCCACGGTGTCCCAGCCCACATCCCAATCTCTCCCCGCTCCCTCTCAACACAGCAGCTGGACGACCTCGCCAGAACCTGGGAAGATCCTCACGAACCTCATTCCCTGCGATGGCCCCCACGTGTCTCTGAGGGAAGCCTGAGTTCCCACCCTGGCCTGAGGCCCTGCAGGATGGGCTTGCTGCCACTCTGCTCGGCTCGGCCCCTGCTGCTCTTTGTCCCCTCCCCGCTGGTCTCACTGGCCACCCTGCTGCTCCTCGGGCACACCACAGCTTTGGGACTCTGGCCTTCGCAGCTGCCTTTTCTTGGAAGGGCCACGTTCCCTCGCCTCCTTCCCTTTGTCGGGGAGGCCTTCCTGACCATCCAAGTAAAAACAGCCATCCCATGCCCGCCCAGAATTCCCCAGCCCCTTTCCCGTTTGACTGTTTCCCGATAATTCTATCAGCTTCACCTCCCCAGCATACACACACATGCACACGTGCACACAGACACATGTGGACACACACACACAGGTACATGCACACATACAGACGGATAGACACACACACGCAGTAACATACACATAGACCCACCTGCACACACACACATAGTAACAGACACGTAGATGCACACACGCATACACGTACATACAATCACACAGCCGTACACATATGTATGCACGCACACGCACACACAGGGATGCCAGCTCTCTATTTTTCACCTCTGTATCCACAACAATGTTTAGTACCTAGTAGGTATTCCACAGCTATCTGAGGGATGAAAGAATGAATATTATGGACCAGGCTCTGTTAAGAGTGGTTTTATGATTTTAAAAGTACATTATAAAATACTCAGCCACTGGGGCACCTGGGTGGCTCAGTCGTTAAGCGTCTGCCTTCGGCTCGGGTTGTGATCCCGGGGTCCTGGGATCGAGCCCCGCATCGGGCTCCCTGCTCCGCGGGAAGCCTGTTTCTCCCTCTCTCACTTCCTCTGCTTGTGTTCCCTCTCTCACTGTGTCTCTCTCTCTGTCAAATAAATAAATAAAATCTTAAAAAAAAAAAAAATACTCAGCCACTGTGGAAAAGAGTCTGGCTCTTCCTCAAAACATTAAGCATGGAGTCACCATACAACCCAGCAATTCCACTCCTAGGTATGCTCCCAAGACACTTAAAAACATTTGTTCATACAAAAATTCCTACATGAATGTTCACAGGAGCATTACTCATAATAGCCAAAGAGTGGAAACGACCCAAATGCCCTTCAAGTGATGGAGGGACAAACCAAACACGCTGTAGCCACACAATGGGATACCACGTGGCCATGGAGAGGAGTGGAGCACTGATCCATGCTACAGCTTAGAAGGGCCTTGGAAACAGTATGCCGAGGGAAAGAAGCCAGACACGAGAGGCCACCTATTATATGATGCCATTTATTTTTATTTTTATTTTTTTAAAAGATTTATTTATTTTAGAGAGCATGAGAGAGAGGCTGTACCCATGGTAGGGCGGGAGGGCCAGAGGGAGAGGGAGAGAGAATCCCAAGCAGACTCCCCAATGAGCTCGGAGCCCGAGGTGGGGCTCCATCCCATGACCCTGAGATCATGACCTGAGCCAAAATGGAGAGTCAGACACTTAATTGAGCCACCCAGACACCTCTATCTATGATTCCATTTAAATAACTGACCAGAATAGACAAATCCAGAGAGACTGAAAGTGAATTCGTGGTCCCCAGTGGCTGGGGGAGCAGAGTGCAGAGTGACTGACTGCTAATGGCAAAGGGTTTCTTATTTGGAGTGATGAGAATGTTCTAGAATAGGTAGCAGTGATGGTTGCACAATCCTGTGAATATACTAAAAACCACAGAATTGTACACACTTTAAAATGGTGAATTCTATGTGAACTTTTTTTTAAGGCTTATTTATTTAAGTAATGTCTACACCCAACTTGGGGCTCAAACTCATTCTGGCAGAGCAAGCCAGGCACCCTTATGTGAGCTTTCTCTCAAAAAAAAAAAAAAATGTAATGTATGGGGATTAACATAAGAATAAAAATAAATAAATATTTTTAAAAAAAGGTTAACAATTTCTCTTTTTTTTAACTTTTACTTATTTTTTAGTAATCTCTACACCCAACATGGGGCTCAAACTCATGACCCCAAGATCAAGAGTCACACGCTTCCCCAGCCAGGCGCCCCAAGAGATGAGATAGGCTTAATCTCTCCGTCTTCCAGTGGATGGAGGTAAGTCTCGGGGCAAGCTCAGCCCTGGCGGCAGCAACCTTGCACGTCTTCCCCGGCAGTCGGACCCAGCTTGGGGGCCGGCCTTGCAATTCCTTCTAGAGCAGGAGGAGGTGAGCAGCCTCGGCAGCTGCTGCCCGGGGCCTGATTCTCACCCACCCCCTATCTTTCAGGAGCCTGCTCGGAGGCCTGCTCATCTCTCTACCCAGTCTCCCAAGCGCAGCGCTGGCGCCTTCTCCCTGCTTCCGAAGAGGTCTGCAGGCCTCTGGCTCGCCCGCGGAGCCGCTAGGCTCACCGCCCGGGCCACCTGCGCCCCGGGTCGTCCCTGGGGGCTCCGGACCCAAGGAGCTGACGCCATGCAGACTCTGCTTGGGCCGCCGGGGCAGGTCACATGGTGCCCGAAGCTGTGGCTCGGTGTGTGGAGCAGCCCGGTCCGTGGAAGCGTGGCCGGCCGGCCCAGCCGCTGCAGGACGCTCCTCACAGTCCCCTCGGCCACCACGCAGCTGCCCGGGGGCAAGGCTTAACACCAAGAGGCGGAGAGAAAATAGATTTCTCCGGGTCTCGTCCCTGCCAAAGCCAAGCCCCTGACCCAGGTGGTCTGACTCAAATCGGACGGAATAAAATCCATCTGGCATGATATGTGATATGACGGTAAATTAAAATGAGGACATTTCTAGAAAACACAAGATGATTTGTTCTTTGAATGTTCTTCTCTAACCCCGTCACAATTTCTGCCTTATCTTTCCAACGACAAATTCAGAGGAGCCAAGAATTCAGAAAAGTCTCTCTGGGAGCATTTAGAAAGTCATCCTTGGGAAATTTTTTGGGTGGACACTGAAAGCCATTTAATAACTCTTACAAACTGGTCCAGCGATACACATACATTTCTTTCACAAGATTGGGAATTAAACTGGGGGCCTTTATGCTGTATTTGAACATTGTCTCCAAAATTGAGCATTCCACAGGCTGGAGCTCCTCACCCATCAGGAACATTTAAGTTGTGGCACCTCACCAAGGCCTTCTTCAATTACCAGCCCGATTTTCCAGCTGCCTCTTCTGTCCTTCAGATGGACAAGCTTGGCTAATTGCTGGGAAGGGGAAGCCGCAGCTCCTGAAACATTCCTGCTTGTGTTTGTGGTTGAAGGGATCACTCCAGCAAGGATGGGGGCAGGGCTCCCTTTCCCGGTATGCGGGGCTGGCGATCAGTCGTCATGAATGGGCCCCATGTTGACAAGGAGGCAGGGAGGCACCGCTCTAGTGAGCCAGGGCCAAGCATGGGAAGAGCCAGATCTGGGTTGGAATCCCAGCTCAGGCCCAGGCTGGCTATGTGGGCTTGAGGCAGTTCCTCATCCCCAAGCCTGGCTCTCCTGCCCTGTAAGACAGAGGGGACTAACAGCTTCGCGCAGGCTGGCCGTTTAAGGGCAGAAATCCTGTCCGGGAAGGCGCCTGGCAGTTTCACCCCTGGGAGCCTCCAACAACTGGTGCAGGAAGGAGAGGTTTGAGGAACACCCACACTTCCATGCCCCCAGCCATGGGGACGAAGCTCCTTCCAGCTTTAAGAGCAGTAGAACGTTGTCTGGTGAGGGACTTCCCGTCCTGAGTCTCAAAAGCAGGGGTCTGAGCCAGGCCTCCCATTATCTCAGCAACTTCTATGCCTTTGACTCAACGTTGGTCTGAGTAAGCCAGCAAGAACCAAACTAGCCTAGCGGAGCATTTCTCAAGGAACCTTGAAAAGAGGGTGGCCTCACGTTGAAAGCTGCGTCCCGACATCGCAGCTCACCCATTGCAGCACGGATGTGAGGGTGACTGTTGCCACCCCTGATCGATCGATTATTCTTAAATTTTTGTTAGTAATCTCTATACCCAACATGGGGCTCGAACTCAAGACTCCGAGATCAAGAGTCACATTCTCCACCAACCCAGCCAGCCAGGAGCCTCCAGCTGCCCCTGATTTAGAGAGAAAAGAACCGAGAATTACAGCACCAGAGCTGATGTTTACTGGGTCCTGATTGATCCAGGAATTTAGTTGTTTTATTTTATTTCATCATTTCATTTACTTTGCTATCATCACCCCATTTTATTTTATTTCTTTTTTAAAGGTTTTATTTATTTATTTGACAGAGAGAGAGACAGCGAGAGAGGGAACACAAGCAGGGGGAGTGGGAGAGGGAGAAGCAGGCTCCCCACAGAGCAGGGAGCCCGATGCGGGGCTCGATCCCAGGACCCTGGGATCATGACCTGAGCCGAAGGCAGACGCTTAACGACTGAGCCACCCAGGCGCCCCTATCATCACCCCATTTTAGAAAGGAAGGAACTGAGGCCCAGGAGGGTGAGTGACCAGTTCGAGGTTATACGGTGCTTTCTGAGGCCAGCGGGGGTGTGCTTCCCAGCAAGGTGAGGTTGGGGGGTCTTTACAAGGTGAGGTTGGAGGGCAGACGGGTGTTGGGGGGTGGAGGAGACAAACGAGGATGAAGTTCAGAAGGTGGCCACATGGGGGCAGTGCATCAACACGAAACAGAAAGGCGGCCCCTTGCCCAGCCCTCAGCCCTTGAAGGCCTCCAAGGGGTCATCTTAACATTTATTTTACAGCTTTGGCAGGCAGTGGTGGGAGCCGGGTCAAAGTGTGGTGTCTGGGGCCCGGCTGCCTGGTATCCAAGCGGTCTCCATCATTTACCCTTGCGGACCTGTTCTCCTCTGCGGTGGCTCACTCAGCAATGGCCAGAGAGGACTCCAAAGCAACAGGGGACAGGTGGCGGTGCTTAGCTAGTCGAAGCCAGGAGGCTGCAACGATCACAATGAGCAGCAAGACTGAACGGGCAGCCAGCAGGGTCAGAGCAGAGGAGAGTTACAGAGGTAGTTAATAGAACTTGGCGTAATCACCGGCAAAAGAGTTGGTTAGCCAGCCAACAAGGGTACTCTTCAAATTGAACCGTCAAAAAAAAAAATCAAGGATGATGATGATGAAGATAAGAGCAGTTGCGCCAGTAAAAAGTCACATCCCCGTGCCCAGTTTCTACACAAAGACAATTTTCAGACCCAGAACCCACTGATTGAAGAAGAGGCTGGAACTCAAGATTGAAGGACCCTGCAACACACGGCAATTGTACTTGGTAATGATTTCTTCTGGCCTTCTCCCAGACGGACTTATGGTTATTTACTTGGGTAATTGGGCATTGGGAAAAGGAAAATGCCTAAACATTTTGAGGACAATTGGCCACAGACTCCCAGCTGACTTTGATAACCTGAGACCCAAAGTGTAATCATGGTCCCTTGTTAGAATGGGAGCATGTAGGGGGCGCTTGGCTGGCTCAGTTGGTGGAGTGTGTGACTCTTGATCTCGAGGTTGTGAGTTCAAGCCCCACATTGGGTGTAGAGATTCCTTTAAAATCCTCTTTGGGGCACCTGAGTGGCTGCGTCTGTTGAGCACCCAACTCTTGATTTGGGCTCAGGTTGTGATAACGGGGTCATGGGATTGAGCCCCGCTCAACGTGGAGTCTGCTTGTCCCTCTCCCTCTGCTTGCTCTCTCTCTCAAATATAAATAAATAAATAAAATCATTAAAAGAAAAATAAAATCCTTTCTTTCTTTCTTTTTTTTTTTTCTTAAAAGAATAGGAGCAGGGGGCGCCTGGGTGGCTCAGTCGTTAAGCGTCTGCCTTCGGCTCAGGTCATGATCTCAGGGTCCTGGGATCAAGCCCCAAGTCGGGCTCCCTGCTCAGCGGGGAGTCTGCTTGTCCCTCTCCCTCTGCCTGCTGTGCTCTCTCTCTCTGTGTCAAATAAATAAATAAAATCTTTTTTAAAAGATAGAAGAATAGGAGCCAGGTAATAAATGGCAATAAGTGGAGTTCTGGCCAAAGTCCAGTTCAGAGTAGATGCGTTGAGGTCTGTGTTACCCAGCGGTCATTTCCCCAGTCTCCCAAAGTATATTAGTAATAGACGTCCTTGAAAGTTGGCCTAATCCCTACAGTGCTTTTCGTTATAGCCATCTGGATGGGTATGTAATGGTATTTCAATGTGGTTTTAATTTACTTTTCCAAATTGGCTAATAATATTCAGCATCTTCATATGCTTATTAGATATTTGTATATCTTCTTTGATGACATGCCTATTTTGCCCATACTTTAATTCGGCTGTTTGTTTATTGAGTTCAGTTCTTTATATATTCTGGATAAATCCCTTATCACATGTATGACGTGCAAATAATTTTTCCCAATGGCTTATCTTTTCATTCTCTTAATTGTGTCTTTCACAGAGCAAAGGTTTTTAATTTTGATGAAGTTCAATGTTTTTTCCTTTTATGGATCACTCCTTCAGTATCATGGCTAAGAATTCTTTGCCTAACCCCAGCTCACAAAGATTTGTCTCCAGCATTCTCTTCTAAAATTTTTATAGTTTTACTTTATATATTTATATCTATAATCAAATTTATTTTACCACCAAATTCTATTACATCATCCAAGAACTATACAATTAATTTTTATTGAGTTTAAATTCACATAACATAAAATTAACCATTTTAGAGTATACAGTTCAATGGCTTTTAGTACATTCATAATATTATGAAACCACAACCTCTATCTAGTTCCAAAACATTTCACTTCTCAAAAAAAACAAAAACAAAAACCTGTACCTATTTTCCCCTTCCTGCAACCCCTGGCAACCACCTACTTGATTTCTGTTTCTGTGGATTTACCTTTCTGGACATTGCATGAAATGAAAACAAATAATACGTGTTCTTTTTTTTCTTTAAGATTTTTTTTTTAATTTTTATTTATTTATTAGAGAGAGAGAGACAGCGAGAGAGGGAACACAAGCAGGGGGAGTGGGAGAGGGAGAAGCAGGCTTCCCGCCGAGCAGGGAGCCCGATGCGGGGCTCGATGCGGGGCTCGATCCGAGGACCCTGGGATCATGACCTGAGCTGAAGGCAGATGCTTAATGACTGAGCCACCCAGGCACCCCTTCTTTAAGATTTTATTTATTTACTTGAGAGAGTGAGCAAGAGAGAGCACAAGCTGGGGGAGGGGCAGAGGGAGCGGGAGAAGCAGGCTTCCCGCTGAACAGGGAGCCCCACATGGGATGCGATTCCAGGACCCCAGGATCATGACCTGAGCGGAAGGCAGACGCTTAACCCACTAAGCCACCCAGGCACCCACCACGTGTTCTTTTACCTAGCATGTTTTCAAGGTTCGCCCATGATGTAACAGGTATCAATATTTCATTCCTTTTGGGGTTCCCGGTTGGCTCAGTCAGTGGAGTGTGGGACTCTTGATCTCAGAGTCAAGAGTTTGAGCCCCACATGGGGGGTAGAGTTTACTTTAAAATTTTTTAAAAAATATTTCATTCCTTTTTCTGACTCAATAATATCCTATCATTTATATATGCTGCAATTTAGTTATCCATTCATCCACTGATGGGTATTTGGGTTGTTTCCATCTTTTGACTGTTAATGAATAGTGCTGCTATGAACACAGTATATATGTACAAATATTTGAGTACGTGTTTTCAATTCTATTGTGTAAATAGCTAGTAATAGAATTGCTGGGTCATGTGGTAATTCTGTTTAACTTTTCAAAGAACTGATAAACTTTTTCCACAGTGGTTGCACCATTTTACATTTGTAGCAGCAAAGTATAAAAATTCCAATTTCTCCACATTCTCGCCAACACTCGTTACTTTCTGTTTTTGAAATTATCTTCATCCTAATGGGTATGTAGTGGTATCTCATTGTGCTTTTGATTTGCATTTTCCTACTGACTAATGATGATGAACATCTTTTTATGTCATTATTGGCAATTTGTTTGTCTTCTTGTCTTCTTTAGAAAAATAGCTATTCATGTTCTTTGATGCACAAATGTTTTTAATGTCTCTATAATCAGTATTGTCTTAATTTTTAAAAATAAGGCATGAAGGGGGCACCTGACTAGATCAGTCAATGGAGATGCGACTCTTGATCTCAGGCTTGTGAGTTCAAGCCCCAGTTTGGGTGTAGAGATTACTTAAAAAGTAGAATCTTTAAAATAAAATAAAATAAATAAGGCATGCAGTTTCATGCAGGCATGAAAGTGGGGTTTTTTTTTGTGCATGTGGATATAGAATTGTTCCAATATTATTGGTTGAAAAGATTATCCTTCCTCCATTGCACCAATGTCAAAAATCAAACCTCCATATTTCATTGGTCTGCATATCTAAACATTCATCAAGAGCACATTGTCTTGATTACTTTAGCTTTTTTTTTTAAAGATTTTATTTATTTATTTGACAGAGAGAGACAAAGCGAGAGAGGGAACACAAGCAGGGGGAGTGGGAGAGGGAGAAGCAGGCTTCCCGCGGAGCAGGGAGCCCGATGCGGCGCTCGATCCCAGGAGCTGGAATCATGACCTGAGTTGAAGGCAGACGCTTAACGACTGAGCCACCCAGGTGCCCTTGATTACTTTAGCTTTAAAATGGTTTGTGTAATTACTTCAATTTCATTCTTCTTTTTCAAGATTATGTTAGCTATTCTTTGCCTTTTCATATCTATCTTATTTTATTGTTTTTTTAAAGATTGTATTTTTAAGTAATCTCTACACCCAACGTGAGGCTCAAACTCACAAGCCCGAGATCAAGAGTCCCATGCTCTACTGACTGAGCCAGCCACATGTCCCTATGTCTATATACAATCTTGATGGGATTTTTATTGGAATTGAGTTTAATGGACTTAGGGAAAATTAACAGCTTTACTATGTTAAGTGTGCCAATTCATGAATATGGTATGTTTCTCCATTTCTTTTTTTTAAAGATTTTTTTTTTTAAAGATTTTATTTATTTGACAGAGAGAGACAAAGCGAGAGAGGGAACACAAGCATGGGGAGTGGGAGAGGGAGAAGCAGGCTTCCCGCCGAGCAGGGAGCCCAATGTGGGGCTCGATGTGGGGCTCGATGTGGGGCTCGATCCCAGGACTCTGGGATCATGACCTGAGCCAAAGGCAGATGCTTAACGACTGAGCCACCCAGGCACCCCTCTTTTTTAAAAGATTTTTAAGTAATCTCTACATCCAACATGGGGCTCAAATTCATAGCCCCAAGATGAAGAGTCTTGTGCTCTGCCGATTGAGCCAGCCAGGCACCCCTCTCCATTTATTTAGATCTTCCTTGATAACTTCCATCAGAGTGTTGTAGCTTTCTTGTGCATATGTTATTAGATTTATACCCAAGCATTTCATTTTTTGGTATTATAAATATTAATTTTTTTAAATTTTGGTTTCCACTTGTACATTGCTAGCATATAGAAAGAAATTCTTTTTGTGTGTTGGCCTTGTGTCCTGTGACCTTGCTAAATTCACTTATTTAGTTTAAGGAGTTTTTTTTTTTTTTTTGAAGACCTTGGGATTTTCTATGCAGACAATCATGTTATCTGATAATAGAAACAGTTTTATCTCTTCCTTTCCAATCTCTATGCCTTTTATTTCTTTTCCTTGCTACCAAGATTAGATTATGAGCCATTTTTACTCACAACATTTCTGACACCAAATGTGTGAGCTTTTTCCACACCAGCAATCACTCTGACCAACTAGGTGTCCTACAATTTAATTCAATTCTTTTTTTTTTTTTAAGAAAGATTTTATTTATTTATTTGAGAGAGAGCACAAGTGAGGGGGGTGGTGGCATTTCACAGAGGGGAAGGGGGAAGGAAAGGGAGAGAATCCCAAGCACACTCCCTGCTGAGTGCTGAGCATAGAGCCCAATGTGGGGCTTGATCTCATGACCCTGAGATCATGACCTGAGCCAAAACCAAGAGCGGGATGCCTAACTGACTAAGCCACAAGGTGCCCCTAATTCAATTCTGACACTAACTACACAGAGTTAGCACAGATCACACAGATTAAGGGCTCAGTCCCACAAGACCCTCTCACCCTCCCCTTGGCCCCAGATACCAGTCCCAAGTCCCAGGTTGTCACCTGCACTTCTGATAAACCAGCTTGTCAGTTTGGATAATTTACTAGCATGGCTCATAGGATTCAGGAAAACACTTTACTCACTATTATCAAATTATTATTAAGGATACAACTCAGGGGTGCCTGGGTGGCTCAGTTGGTTGGGTGTCTGCTTTGGCTCAGGTCATGATCCCGGAGTCCTGGGGTTGTTGAGCCCCACGTCAGACTCCCTCCTCAGTGGGGAGTCTGCTTCTCCCTCTGCCCCTCACCCCACTTTCATGCTCCCTCTCACTCTCTCTCTCTCAAACAAATAAATAAAATCTTTTTAAAAAACTAAAGAACAACAACAAAAAAGTATACAGCTCAGAAACAACCAACAGAAGAGATGCCTGAGGGACGCCTGGGTGGCTCAGTCGGTTAAGTGTCTGCCTTCAGCTCAGGTCATGATCCCAGGGTCCTGGGATTGAGTCCCGCATCAGGCTCCTTGCTCGGCGGGGAGCCTGCTTCTCCCTCTGCCTGCCTGTGTCTCTCTCTCTGATAAATAAATAAAATTAAAAAAAAAAAAAAAAGAAAGGGCGCCTGGGTGTCTCAGTCGGTTAAGTGTCTGCCTTCGGCTCAGGTCATGATTCTGGAGTCCCGGGATCAAGTCCCGCATAGGGCTCCCCACTCAGCAGGGAGTCTGTTTCTCCCTCTAACCCTCCCCCCTCTCATGCTCTCTCTCTCTATCTCATTCTCTCTCTCAAATAAATAAATAAAATCTTTAAAAAAAAAAAAGAAGAGATGCCTGAGGCAAGGTATGGTGGAAAGTTCTGAGAGCTTCCATGCCTTCTCTGGGGTGCCTCCTTCCTGGCACCTCAATGTTTTCAACAACCTAGAAGCTCTCTGAACTCTGTCATTTTGGGGGTTTATGGGGGTTTCATCATGTAGGCATGGTTGATTAAATCATTGGCAGTTGGTGATAAACTTAACTATAGCCCCTTTCCCTTACCCAAAGGTTGGGGGATGAAGGTGGGGGTGGGGCTGAAAGTTCCAATCCCCAATCACGCCTTTGTCGTTCTGGTGACCAGCACCCATTCTGAAGCTATCTAGGGGCCTGCTAAGAATTGCCTCACTAGAGGGGCGCCTGGGTGGCTCAGTTGGTTAAGCATCTGACTTTGATCTCAGCTCAGATCTTGATCTCAGGGTTATGAGTTCAAGCCCACGCTGGGCTCCACTTTAGGTATGGAGCCTGCTTAAAAAAAAAAAAAAATTGACTCCTTAGAACAAAAGATACTCTCATTTCTCCTACCAGGAAATTCCCTGGGATTTAGGAGCTCTGTGATTTAGGAGCTCTGTGTCTGGAATGGGAGACAAAGACCAAATATGTATTTCTTACTGTATCACAGGTTACAGAACCGCTCTGACTTCCATCTTGGGGGCTCCCTCTGGTGCTCTCACTTGTTTGCTCTAGGGAAAGCCAGTTGCCATTTTATGAGCTGCCCTATGGAAAGGTCCACATGGCAAAGAACTATGGTAGGTCTCTAGCCAACAGCCAGTGAAGAACTGAGACCCTCAGAACAATAGCCTGGATACAACTATTTGAGAGAGCTTGGAAGCAGATCCTTCAGCCACAGTCAAGTATTGGGTGAATCCTCAAGTTCTTCTCTGTCCCAAGAGAAGCAGGCTCATGAGGGGGTGGGTGGGGTGGGCGGGGTGGAGGGGGTTTGCGAGAGACAATGATGTCGGAGCCACAGGCTTCACCAGCAAGGAGGGGTGGTCTTCAAACTCAGCAAAGCAAGAAGGCTGGGACTTGGTCCTAGGCTGTCATGCCCCATGGTGGTGAGGGGTCAGCATAGCTTGTTGGGCTAAAGGACTGACATGTTGCTGTTGGAGGATCAGGTGGTTCCAGTCAGGGTTCAGGGTCAGAACAGTCCTATGGCCCCAAGATGGCCCTGGAGGGCCAGGGAGGGATTCACTGACACTGGGAAGTCAGGGAGCCGGGTGTCAGTGGCTATCCACAGGCCCTGATGGTGATCAGGGCGGAATTCACAGGCAGAGGTAAACAAAGGTGCACAGGACCTGCAGGGGCTGGGCAGGGTCCTGGGCCAATAGCTTGGAGTAAGACCTGGAACTAGCATAAATCCTGACATCTAGACCCTGGGGAGAAGGAGCCAGAAGTGGATAGGGAGAGTCCAGGAGCAGCTGAGCTGAATTTTCTTCTCTTTCTTTCAAGAGTTGGATGCTTAACTGACTGAGCCACCCAGGTGCCCCTCCATCTAGTTTTTAACACTACAGATCATAACCAGCTCTTTGGAGTTTAAATCAGCAAATCATAACACTGACAGCCAGGCCCAGTGTGTCACAAGTCCGGGAAGCAGGGGAAAAAGAGGGGTTTGGACCAGGAGGAGAAAGAGTTGGCGGTGGTGCTGAGTAGCCTGTGGGGCTCTGGAATGGAAGGCGGTGAAGGGCATATGCTGGGGCTCTGAGGGGCCCCGCAGGATGGGAGGCATTGGCACTTCTGAATGTTCTAGTCCAGCTGCTGGGCCCGTAGGAGTGGGAGCCTCACCCTTGGCCATGGGCACCGCTAGGCCTTGGGCTGGCAGGAAGCAGAGGACATCCAGCCCAGGGGGGTCTGACCGCCTGTCCTCCCTGCCCCCAGCCCACCGCCTGGGTCTGAGGTTGGCAGGGGAGAGCTCGCTCGCCTGGATCCCCACCCAGCTTCCCTTAATGAGCCCCAAAGGAGCTCCAGCTGTCAATCACCTGGCTCCCAGCACGACCTTCATATTAGGAAGAGGCTGTGAACAAAGACGCCAGGCACAGCTGCAGCTGGTCTAGCCGGGAGGGTGGTGACTGAGGCCCGGCCATGTTGCCGAGGGGCCAGCGCCTGTCTGGACCTCTAGGGATGAGGATCCTGGGCTCTCAGGAGTGGTAGGGCCACAGAAAATCAGAATGTTTTTCTTCCCTGACACTTCCAAGATGGCCGAGACTGCTTTCCTCCTCAATGTCCCCACAGAGTGCGAGGTTCCTGGGGGGAGAGCATCCAGCTTGCTGCCTAAGGAGGTAGTGCTCTCTCAGGATGAGCGGAGAGCACCTGGCAGGAGGCATGAAGCTGCAGACAGAGAGGCTGGAGGAGAGCCGGAACAGAGCAGGTCTCAGGAGCCACCCGGAGACCTCACAGCCTGCTCTCCGTCAGCCCTACTCAGGGACCTGCTGCCGCAGGGCCATGCGTCCCACCCTGACATCCAGGTCTGGAGTGCCTTGTTTGAGTGCTCTTGGTTTCAGGAAGGGTATTAAGTTCTGCAGCCCATTCAAGGAGGGATACATGAATACTTGTAGGGCCTTTCTAGAAGCTGTGGCCCACAGTCCATGTTCAGCCCCCCAAAATTCATGTCCCTATCCCATGCAAAATACATTCACTCTTTCCTGAGGTCCCCCAAAGTCTCCTTCCATTACAGCTCAAAGTCCAGAATTTCCTCACTTAAGTCAGGTCCAGGTGTGGATGAAGGTACTCAGGTGTAATTCCAGTTCTCAAATGTGGTTCTACTCTGTGAATTTGTGAAATGAAAGAGAAAAGGTATTTACTGCCCTGTCCTCACATGCAGAGGTGGGACAGACAGGGTAACTGCTATGGACATCCCTGTTCAAAAGCCAAAAAACAAAGCAAAACAAAACAAAGAGAGAGAGAGAGAGGCAAAGGAAATCACTGGTCCACAGAAATCCCGAAATTCAGCCTGCTAGACATTGCAAGTTCCTTGATTAAGTTTCAAGGCCTGGGAATAATTCTGCATGACTTTTGGCTTTGCCCTCTGGGCTCTTGGCCCATCCTCCCTTAACCAGGAGAGGTAATACATATTTGCACCCGATTAGTTTTCTCAGCCTGCTTCCCCCAAGAAAATTTGAGAGAGCTGATAGGCTTCCTTTATTCTTTATTCCGTACATCTGTACATTCCATACATCTCTCTTTTTTGTCTGAGCTTGCAGTGTTTCTGCTTACATAGTTTCCTCAAGAACTTTGTGGGTCTTCTGAGAATCTCCATCCCACCAGTCATTCCCACAGATCTTGAAAATGATCTTAAACGTCCTCGAGGCCCTGCGGCTTGTTTGGAGAGGACCAAGGAGGTTCATCCTTAATCTATTGAAAGGTCCTTTAGTGTGAATGAAAACTACTCCGATTACTTGATTTTTCTGAGGTCTTAAGCCATTGTATAGTCACACCCTTGCCTTTAATTGCCAGACTGTGTTTGTTTGTTTCCAAGAGTGCTCAGAAGTCATTTCTTAATATTAGCATGGTTTGCCATCTACAGAGACTGGGAACTTTCAAAACCATCAACTCCTGGCTCCTTTTTCTTTAACGGTCTTTCCTTCAGTTGATCTCTCTCCTCTTGTGTTTTACTGTAAGCAGCAACAAACTAGGAGGCACCTTTAACGCTTTGCTTAGAAATTCTGTTCGGGGGCACCTGGGTGGCTCAGTCATTAGGCGTCTGCCTTCGGCTTGGGTCGTGATGCCAGGGTCCTGGGATCGAGTCCCACATCGGGCTCCCTGCTCAGCGGGAAGCCTGCTTCTCCCTCTCCCACTCCCCCTGCTTGTGTTCCCTCTCTGGCTGTCTTTCTCTCTGTCAAATAAATAAAACCTTTAAAAAAAAAAAAAAGAAAAGAAATTCTGTTCAGCTAGACCTCCAAGTTCATTAGGTACGTATTCCACCTTCCCCAAAGTTGCAGAAGACAGTGTCATGAAGCTTTCTGTCATTATGTAATAACTCTACCCTACTTCCTCTACTTTCTTTCTTTCTTTTTTTTTTAAAGATTTTATTTATTCGTTTGAGAGAGAAAGACCATGAGCGGGGTGAGGGGCAGAAAGAGAGGGACAAGCAGACTCCATGAACATGGAGCCCAAGTTAGGGCTCGATGCAGGGCTTGATCCCAGGACCCTGAGAGCACCACCTAAGCTGAGCCACCCAGGTGCCCCACTTCCTTTAGTTTCTAATAATATTTTCCTCGTTTCCTTTTGAGCCTTCACTGGCAGTCCCCTCAAAGTCCAGATTTCTCCTAACAGCCTGTTCAAAGCAATTTAGGCTTTTTCTAACGTGCTCCTCAAAACCTTTCCAGACTTTGCTCACCACTTGATTCCAAAGCCTCTCCCATATCTTTAGGTATTAATTATGGCAGCCCCCCATTTCCAGGTACCAAAATCTGTATTAGTTATCCATTGCTGCATAACAAATCACCTCAAAACATAGTGGCTTAAAACAACATTTATTGGGCGCCTGGGTGGCTCAGATGGTTAAGTGTCTGCCTTCGGCTCAGGTCATGATCCCAGGGTCCTGGGATCGAGTCCCGCATCGGGTTCCCTGCTAGGCGGGGAGACTGCTTCTCTCTCTGCCTCTGCCTCTCTCTCTCTCTCTCTCTGACTCTCATGAATAAATAAATAAAACATTAAAAAAAAAACAAAACATTTATTACCTCGTGGTTTTGGTGGGTCAGGAACTCAGGCATAGTTTCATTGATTCCCTGGCTCAGGGCCTATCACATGGGGCTATGGTCTCATCTGAAGGCTTGGCAAAGGAAAGATCCACTTCCAAGTTTACTCAAGTAGCTGTCAACGGGATTCAGTTCTTCATAGGTTGTTGGACTGAGGACCTCAGTTCATCTCTGGCTGTTGGCTGGCAGCCACCCCCAGTTCCATAGGACAACTCACAACCTAACAACTCACATCATCAGAGCAAGCCAGGGGATGAGCAAGAGAGAGAGTGAATTTGAGCAAGACAAAAGTTACATTCTTTTGTAACCTAAGCAAGAAGTGACATCCCATCACTTCGGCTGTAGTCTATTTGTTTTTTTTGTTTTGTTTTGTTTTGTTTAGGAAGGAAAGGGAAGAGGGAGGGAGGAGAGAAAGAATCCCAAACAGGCTCCATGCTCAGCACAGAGCCTGATGCCAGGCTCCATCTCATGACCCTGAGATCATGACCTGAGCCAAAATCAAGAGTCAGACGCTTAACCGACTGAGCCACCCAGGTGCCCCGTTGTATTCTATTTGTTAGAATCAAGTGATGGGTTTAGCCCATGGTCAATGGGAGATTAATACACAGGACATGAATACTAGGAGATGGGTATCTTTGGGAACCATTTCAGAAGCTGCCGGCTACACATTCTTGAAATTCTCTTCCATGGATTTGTAAGCACCATACCTGCTAAGTCTTCCATGTTTCAGCCTTCAGAGATGTTGCTGGACCTCAGCTGTCCTCTTTTTTCACAGCAAACCTTCTCTCTGACTGGGCTTAATCTCATTTCTACTGGTGACTCTGGGGTTCACTCCATTAGAATTATTTAAGAGGTAGAATCTGGCTAGATGACAAGGCAAGACTTATGAAAAGATACAAAGAATAATATAGTGAATAACCATATACTCACTGCCCAGTTTAAGAAATAAAACAATATTAATTGAGTTGAAGCCCTTGAGTCCTCCTTAGGCCCACTTATATCCCCCACTTATATCCCTACTCTTATCTTTAGAGGCAACTGCTGTTCTGAGTTTGGTGTTGATTGCTATTATGCATTTCTTCATATATATATGAAGATGCATATATATATGTACATATATATGCATTCCTAAGTCATATTTACTATTATTTTGCATGTTTCAATCTCTATGCAAACATAATCATATTGTATGTATTTTTCTGCAACTTGCTTTTTTGGCTCACATTATGTTTGAGAGATTTATCCATATTAACACACGAAGCTCTGGTTGATTCCTTTCCATTGCTGCATGGTATTCCATTGCATAAGTATACCACGATGTATGCTCTTAAAGAACAGTCAGCCTGTTTCCAGTGAGTTCTCTTATAAACAATGCGTGATGAATATTCTTGTACATGCCTATCAGGACATGTGTGGAAGAGTTTCTCTAGAATATGTACCAGGAATAGAATGAAGAAGATGTGCATCTTCAGTTTTTCTGGATAATAACAATTAGCTCTTCAAAGTGGTTGTCCCAGTGTATGCTCCAACCAACCATGCGTAAGGGTTTAATCTGCTCATGCCCTCAACGCTTGAGGTGTCAGGCATTGAAATGTTTGCCATTCTGAGAGATGTGAAATGGAATCTCATTCTGCTGCCAGAATGTGTCATGGACTAGATATTCTTAAAGGACCTCCCGCAAAAACCATTATTTGTATTGTTTTGCTGAGTTTGCAAAATTTAAGAGCACTCTTCAAAGGGGAAGAGTCCTAAGAGGTAGAGTTGCTTGGACAGTAAATGCTGACAGAAGTCCTGCAGTTGGGAGATTGAGTCTTGGGCCAGCAGCGAAATGGCCGGGATAGAGAGCTGAGCCTGAAACTCTGGTGGGGAGGGGCGCAAAGGGAGCTGAAGTGGCCCCAGGCCACTGGCTCTGCAGCCCGCAGCAGAAGGAAATGCAAATCTATTTGAAGGAAACCATACCTAATGTAAGCTCTTGGGATTTCCCCAGATTAAGATAAACCAAACACGAGTTTATGATTGTTATCACCATAGAAACACAAAAATGAGAAAGTGACAAGAGACGGTCAATAACAAGGCAGTTTTTCAAGTAAACTAAGTAGAATGTTTAGAAATTAAAAATATAATTGTTGAAACAAAACGTCAACAGGCAGACCAAGCTCCCTCATGAATATAGACATAAAAATCCTTGACAAATATTAGCAAATAGAATTTAGCAATATATAAAATTATATCCCATGAGCAAGTGGAGTTGCAGGGATGCAAGACTGCTTCAATATTCAAAAATCAAACACTGTTATCCACCATATCCATAGACTAAAGAAGAAACACCATGTGAGCATATCGATTAATGCAGGAAATGTATTTGACAAAATTCAACACCTGTTCAGAAAACTAGAATAAGGAGGAGATGAATCTCCAGAGAACTATGCTAGTGAAAAAGAGTCAAGTCGATTCAAAAAGATTACATGCTGTGTGATGCCATTTATATAATATTATTAAAATGACACAATTATAGAAATGGGGAGCAGTGATTAGGGATTAGTGATTGCCAGGGGCTAAGGAGGGGGTAGAGGTGAGAGGGGAGTGGGTGGGAGTATAATAGGACCACCCAAGGGATCCTGGTGTGATGGCAATGTTCTATATCTTGACTGTTTCGATGCCGATATCCTCGTTATAATACTGAACTATAGGTGTTTTTTTTTTATTCAAGTATAATTGATACACAATGTTACATTAGTTTCAGGTGTACAACATAGGGGTGCCTGGGTGGCTCAGATAGTTAAGGGTCTGCCTTTGGCTCAGGTCAGGATCCCAACGTCCTGAGATCAAGCCCCACCCACATCAGGCTCCTGGCTCTGAGGGAGCCTGCTTCTCCCTCTCCCTCTGTCTCTTCCCCTGCTCATGTTCTCTTTCTCTCTGTATCTCTGAGTCTCAAATGAATAAATAAAAATCTTTTTTTTTTTAAAGATTTTATTTATTCATTTGACAGAGAGAGAGAGACAACGAGAGAGGCAACACAAGCAGGGGGAGTGGGAGAGGGAGAAGCAGGCTTCCCGCCGAGCAGGGAGCCCGATGCGGGGCTCCATCCCAGGACCCTGGGATCATGACCTGAGCCGAAGGCAGACGCTTAACGACTGAGCCACCCAGGCGCCCCAGTAAAAATCTTTAAAAAAAAAAAAGTGTACAATATAGTGAGCGAACAACTCCAGAGAAATCTATACCTTATGCAATGCTCACCACAAGTGTAGCTACCGTCTAACACCATGCAAGGCTATTACAACAAAAACGATGACTACATTCCCTGTTCTCCACCTTTCATCCTCGTGCCTTATTCATCCCATAACTGGAAGCCTGGACCCCCGACTCTCCTTCACTCATTTTGCCCATCCCCCATCCCTTTCCCCTCTGGCAACCAGCAGTTTGTTCTCTTATTAATGGTTGTGCTTCCGGGGGCATCTGGGTGGCTCAGTTGGTTAGGCATCTGACTCTTGATTTTAGCTCAGGTCATGATCTCAGGGTTGTGAGATTGAGCCCCATGTCAGGTGCTGTGCTGGGTGTGGAATCTGCTTAAGATTCTCTCTGTCCCTCTCCCTCTGCCCTGCCCCCTAAAAAAATGGTGTTTCTGGATGTGTTTGTTCGTTTTTTGTTTCAGATTCCACATACAAGTGAAATCATGGTATTTGTCTTTGACTTATTTCATTTAGCATAATTATCCTCTAGGTCTACTCATGTTGTTGATATTGTACTATAGTTTTGCAAGATACTCCCATTGGGGGAACTGGGTAGAGAGGACATGGGACCATTTCTTAAAACTGCATGGGAATCTACAACTGTCTCAGAATAAAAAGTGAAAAAAAAAAAAAAACCACCTTAATGAAAGGGTTAAACAGATTACACAAAGATGAAGAGAAAAATGATCCAGAGGGAACAGAGAGAGAGGCAAGGAGATGGAAAATACAAAGAGACAGGAAACAAGAAGGGTAAGATGGGAAGGTCTAGCATATGCCTGTCAGAACCCCAGGAGGAGAGACTAGAGAGGTTGAAAGGGAGGCATCTTGGAAGAATGGCTGAGAGAGTTCTGGCACTGAGGACAGACCAGAGTCACAGCTGCAGGAAATAAGACGAAAAGAAGCCAACACCTAGACCGAGCGCAGTGAGACTGCAGATCTCCTAAGATAGAGCTTATCTAAGATGATCTTTTTAAAAGACCACAGAAAATAGTCAGGTTGCCTACAAAGAAACCATAATTAGGCAGGCAGTAGATTTCTCAAAGCAATTTTGGAAGCCAGAAGATGGTCTAATATCTTTTCCTTAACAATATGTGATTGTCACTTTTTTCTTCTCTTTTTTTAAAAATAGATTTTAATTTTAGAGCAGTTTGAGGTTCACAGCAAAATTGAACAAAATGTACAGAGTTGCCAGATACCCCACCCATGCCCCTGAGTGGTCCATTTGTTACAAGTGATGAGCCTACATTCATTATCACCCAAAGGTTATGGTGTACATTAGGGTTCACTCTTTTTTTTTTTTTTTAAGATTTTATTCATTTATTTGAGAGAGAGTGAGCGACAGAGAGCACGAGTGGGATGGAGGGGCAGAAGGAGAGGGAGAAGCAGGCTTCCCGCCGAGCAGGGAGCCCGATGTGGGGCTCGATCCCAGGACCCTGGGATCATGACCCGAGCTGAAGGCAGACGCTTAACCAACTGAGCACCCAGGTGTCCCATTAGGGTTCACTCTTGATGGTGAACATTCTATCGGTTCTGACAAACGTACAATGACATGTATCCACCATCCATGTCACTATAGTGTACAGAAGCTTCATTGCCCTAAAAACCCTCTGCTCCACCTGTTCATCTCTCCTTCCCGCAATCCCGAGCAACCACTGATTTTTTTTACTCCTTTTTCAAACCAACTAGCTTTGCCTTTTCCAGAATGTCAGATAGCTGGAATCACACAGTATAAGGCCTTTTCAGATTGGCTTCTTTCACTTAGTAATAAGCATTTCAGTTTCCCCTATGTCTTTTCACGGCTTGATAACTCATTTCTTCTTAGCACTGAATAATGTTCTGCTGTCTGGATGTACCACAGTTTATTTATCCATTCACTTATTGAAGGGCATCGTCTTTACTTCCCAGTTTGGGCAATTATGAATAAAGCTGTTAATACACATCCTTGTGCAGGTTCTTGTGTGGACACAAGTTTTGAATTCATTTGGGTAAATACCAAGGAATTCAATTGCTGGATTGTTATCTTTTTATAAGTAGCTTTATCGAAATATAATTCACACGCCTTATGATTCACCCATTTAAATCACACAATTCAATGTTGTTGGTACAGTCATGGAGTTGCACAACCATCAGGACAATCTTAGAACATTTTTATCCCCCCCAAAAGGAACCCCATAACCAATAGCTGTCACTCCGCATTCTGCCCTGTCCTCCCCCAGCCCCAAGCAATTACCAATCTGCTTCCTCTGTCTATGGATTTTCCTCTTCTGATTATGTCATATAAATGGAATCATACTATAATGTGGTCCTCGAGTCTGACTTCTTTCAGTTAGCCTGTTTTCAAGGTTTATCCATGTTGTAGTATGGATCAATACTTCACCCCTTTCTTTCTTTGCTTCTGCTTTCTTTTCTGCTGGATAACATTCCATTGTATGGATATACCACATTTTGTTTATCCATTCAATAGTTGATGAACATTTAAGATGTTTCCACTTTTTGGCTGTTTCTAATAATGATACTATGAACATTCACACACAAGTTTTCATGTGGACATGTTTTAATTTCTCTTGAATATATATCTAGGAGTGGAATTGCTGACCCATATGATAACGCTATGTTGAAAATTTTTTTATTTTTAATTTAATTTATTTATTTGATAGAGAGCACAGGCAGGAGGGAGAGGGAGAAGCAGGCTCCCTACTGAGGAGGGAGCCTGATGTGGGGCTCAATCCCAGGACCCTGGGATCCTGGGACCTTCTCCCTCTTTCCTGCTTGTGTGCACTCTCTCTCAAATAAATAAATAAAATCTTTAAAAAAAATACTGGACAAATACACAAGATCCTTGGAATTTTTTCAGAAAGAGTTAAAACACTAAATCTAAACCTTCTATGTATGCCTAGCGAACTTTCAAGGGTGGCTACTAAAAGAATTTAAAAGTGTATATAAATTCCCTACTACCAGAAGGAAAAGATGGCAAAACAAAATTAGAATGTCACTGTTTTAAAAAGTCAACAGAAAGGGAAAAAAGAAATGGTATTTTATTTTATTTTTAAAAAGATTTTATTTATTTGTCAGAGAGAGAGAGAGCACAGGCAGGGGGAGTGGCAGGGAGAGGGAGAAGCCGGCTTCCTGCTGAGCAGGGGGCCCGATGCGGGGCTCGATCCCAGGACCATGAGATCATGACCTGAGCCAAAGGCAGATGCTTAACCAACTGAGCCACCCAGGTGTCCCAGTATTTCATTTTTATTAATGGTATTTCATTTTATTTTATTTGTGTCTCTGATTTCTAGTGAGAAACTTTTCATAGATTTGTGAGCCATTCATGGATTCCTGTTTATATCTTTTACCCATTTTCCTTTTGGATTCAGTATCCCCTTCCACTTATTGATGGGTAAGAAAGAATTCTTTCCATAGCTGTCCTACAAATCTTTTATTGGCATATGTGCTGTAAATATCTCCTTCCTTTCTGATATTCAACCAAAGATGCTATTGGTCAAACATTTTTCTTTTTTAAGTCATCTCTGCATCCAACGTGGGGCTCAAACTCACAACCCCAAGATCAAGAATCACATGCTCTACTGACTGAGACGGCCAGGCAGCCTAGGTCAAACATTTTTGGAATTACTTTTGGAGGTTATGGATTTTTTTTTTAAGTTTTTATTTATTTCTTTGAGAGAGAGAGAGAGTATGAGCAGGGGCAGCTGCAGCCAGAGGGAAAAGCAGTCTCCCCACTGAGCAAGGAATCCGATGTGGGACTCGATGCGGAACTCGATCCCAGGACCCTGGGATCATGACCTGAGCCGAAGGCAGACGCTCAACCGACTGAGCCACCTAGGCATCCCTAAATTGCATTACCTTTCTGACATTACTTTTCGTGTTTGCCTCATTCTTTCTCTCTTTTTATTTTTTAAGATTTTATTTTTAAGTAATCTTTACACTCAACGTGGGGCTCAAACTCAGGACCCCGACATCAAGTCACATGCTCCTCCGACTGAGCCAGCCAGGCAACCCCACCTCATTCCTTCTCATTTGTTTCATTTTCTCTGACTCTCTGGCCAAGGCTTCCCCTACAGCTCCATACAATGCCTCTTAGTACGATTTTCCATAGGTTCACATGTATCAGTCCAGTGTTTTCCCAGAGACCTCCATCCTGCATTCCCCTGTCCTTTGGCCCCTTGCTCCGGTCTGAACTGGTTGGTTTCTAGGTGCGATGTACAGTAGCTTTCTGAGAAAGGACACATTCCTTTGTGTGTTTATTTGCAGGTCGGTTCATTTTTTACTTTGAAAGTGTGAAAATGTCTTTATGTATATTTAATTGATAGTGTGGCTAGGCCAAGATTTGGGGTTAAAAAGCACTGTCACTGAGAATTTTATTTTCTAATGTTATCATTCCTTTTAAAATGAAATACCATCGTATTCTACTTTAATAAATGTAGTATCATAGCTCTCTAAGAGTATTATTTAAAATTTTTCTGAGATTTTCTTTTGTTCAGCCATATTGAACTTAAAAGTCCGTCCCCCTCCCCATTAAAATTAAATTTTAAATAGGCATATTCTGTTGCTATTTAGCCCCAGGTCACCACAGTGGACGCACTTGAAATGATCCTCAAACTTTAGTCCCCTGAGGAGTTTCTAGAAACTGCACATACTCTCTCCCACACCCAGATGTGCTGATACAGTGGGTCTGGGGCAGGGCTCAGGAATGCAAGCCGTCCAAGGCATGCTCACCTGAGTGTCTCCCTCTGGAAGGCATCCTGCCTCTGGGTGTCTTGGGCATTAAGTCAGATTATAGTTCTGGCTCCATCTCAGACTTGGAATTCATGCATCTGGGCCTCAGTTTCCTGGTCTTTTAAGCAGAGATCATATCTACCTGCCTTCTTTACCCCATGTTATGTGGACTCACAGAGATGATGTCTGAGGAAATCTTTGTAAACCACTCAGGCCTCTCACTACATCAGGAGGACGATGGTGACGATCTGTCTACATTACCAGGCTGAGGTCTGTGTAATATCCTACATCTACGGTGTGCCGTGTGATGCTACTTGGCTTCCTGGCCTCGGCTTCCCCCACTGTGAAATGCAGAGTCTGCCCATCAGAATCACCTGGCTGATGGCAGTGTCCACCTCCGGAGATCCTAACAGGTCTGGAGTGGGGCCTGAGCATCAGTTTGTTTCAAGACGCTTCCTGAATGAGTCTCATGTGCAGCCTAGGCTGAACCACAGGCTAGGTGATCTGGAAGGCCTCTGGCAATTCTAAAAATAATCCAGGGCCTGCTGGGGATTGCCAGGCCAGAAACACAGATGGTGGTACCGGATGGGCTGGGGCTAGCCCAGCAGTTTTTGGCTCCCTCATCCCTGCTCAACTCCGGCAGGACCCTCTCCCGGGCCAGCCAGGCCCTCGATCTGCCGTGGCTAGAGCAGCTCAAGCTGCAAGGGGTCACAGCTGTTCACCTGGCAGGCAGCCCCGAGACGCTGATTCTCGCAGCCTGTGGAGACTTGGGGCAGGCAGCTGCGGGGGCGGAGTGGGGGGGAGGGCAGGGGTCAGCTGTCTGGGGGGCCAGCTCAGTGCTGAAACAGTTTGCAAACCTTGGGGAGTGAGGACTTCCAGCTGGGAGATGCTGCATTTAAAAAAAACAGGTTTTGAAAAGTTTTTTGAATGCATTAAAGGAACACGTGATCAATATAAAAAAACTTCAAAAATAAGGAACAAGGGAAGAAAAAAATCACACAAAATACTACCACCCAGCTATAATCTCTGTTAACATGTTGGAATACTTCCAAGTGTCCAGATTTGTCATGACCCTGACGGTGATGTGTCGAGTGTTTACTCCAGGGCAGGCTGAGCTGAGCCGTGGGTGGGTTACCTCAAGCGATCTCCACAGGACACTAGGAGGGAACTACTCCCATGACTCCATTCTTGCAGATGCAGAAACAGACAAGAAACCTGCCCAAGGTCACCTCCGGAAGGTTCTAGACTTCAAGCCCAAGTCTGTCCGGCCCCAACACACTACCATTCACTTCTACCAACAGCTAAAGTTGATATGACACACGGTAAAAGGCTTGTCCTTCAAAAGAGAGAGCTCAGTGTCCTTTCTCCCTTTCATAGCTTCTGAGCTTTCCCCAACATCATTAAAATGCTTCTTTGTATTCGGTAATAATCAAAGAAGAGCAAATCAAAGGAAGATACCATTTTTCACATAACATATTGACAACATTTAAACATGTTACACACGTGCATATGAGGAGTTTTTAAATGTTCAAATGCCTTGATCCAGGAACCCCATTTCTAGAAACATATCCTAAGGAAATAGGTAGGGAAGGTTTATTTACAAAACTATCCATTGCAGCATTATTTAGAGCTGTGAAAAATGCTGTAGAAGGAACACCTGGGTGGCTCAGTCGGTTAAGTGTCTGCCTTCGGCTCAGGTCATGATCCCAGGGTCCTGGGATGGACTCCCGCATCCCTGCTCCCTACTCAGCAGGGAGGCTGCTTCTCCCTCTGCCTGGCGCTCCCCCTGCTTATGTGCGCGCACTCTCTCTGATAAATGAATAAATAAAATCTTTTAAAAAAATGCTGTGGAAAATTTGGATGTATAACACCCAGGCTTCAGAAAATGATGCCAGCACTAAAAATCATAGTATAAAGTATATTTCATGGCACGTGAACAAAGTAGGGTATGGTTGTGATTTGCCAAGTTTGCAAAATAAATCCATATAAATTAAAAAATTTCAGTCTTCTTGTTACCCAGGAATATATAAAGGGGGGACAGAGTCTCTCCAAATATATAGGGGATGTTTAGGATGGACTGAATTCAAATATAGCTTCATAGGGTGTCTGGCTAGCTTAGTCGGTAGATTTTGGGGTTGTGAGTTCAAGCCCCATGTTGGGTGTAGAGCTTACATTAAAATATATTTATGTGTGTGTGTCTGTGTTTATGGCTTACTCACAATTCCCTTTGTGGGTATGGGGCCCGATAGACTCTGCAGAGATCGGCAGCTAGGCAAGTTCAAGGAGACACATGTATGAAGACCAGAAGGGACCTGCCCAGGTAAGATCCTGAGTCAGGGCAAAAAAAAACTGGTTTCAGACATGTGCCCCAAAATCACAGTGCCAAGGACAGAGCCGCCAAGTTGCAGGTGCCGATTTGCAAGCAAGTTGCTTCTCACACAGGTGACCGTGAGGTGCAGCTGCCTGGAAGGTAGCAGAAGCCGGTGTTTATTTGATAATGGTTAATGACACTCCTGAGCAATGCTGGAGAGGCCAGGGTTTGCAAATGTGAATAGGAACAGCCTAGAAGAACAGTCCGATGTTACCATATTTCTGAGTGGTGGGATTAACCAATAATTTTTATACTCTTCATATTTCTGTATTTCCTAATTTTTTAAAAGATTTTATTTATTTATTTATTTGAGAGAGAGGGAGAGTGAGTGAGAGAGAGCAAGCACAAGCGGGGGGGGGCAGGGGCAGAGGGAGACGGAGAGGCAGACTCCCGCAGAGCAGGGAGCCCGATGCGGCACTCGACCCCAGGACCCCGGGATCATGACGCTTAACCGACTGAGCCACCCAGGTGACCCTGTATTTCCTAAATTTTATACTCTAAATATATTACTTTTATAAATTTATTAAGAAAAATTCAAATATAGCAAAAGTAAGAGTCTAGTAAAATGAACCTTTATGTGTCCATCACTCAGTTCCAACTTTTCTCAACATTCTGCCAATCTTATTTCATCTATCCATACCCCAATTTTTTTTTTTTTCTGGAGTATTCTAAAAGAAGTTCCAGTTGTCCCATTTTCGGCCAGTGGAAGCCCCTTCAGGTTGTTCCTTATGTCCTTTTGAAATGACTCCATTTGTCTTTTACAGCTTTTGTGCTTTCTGACATAGTATGATGTCCCTGCTTGTGGTAGATTTTTTTTTTTTTTTGATGGTCATAAATTCCTTTCATTTCTGTATGCATGCCCCTTTGCAATGTGACTGCAGCTTCTCCCATCAAGCTGGGACTTCTTTTTCAGATGATGAAATGTTCTAAAATTGACTGTGGTGATTGTCACCCTCATTTGTGAATATGCTTAAAGGCCACTGAATTGAACACATGCAATAGGTGAATTGCTTCATATGTAAATTACATCTCAATAAAGCTGTTTAAAATTTTTGTGTAGGGGCCCCTGGCTGGCTCAGTCAGTAGAGCATGTGACTCTTGATCTTGAGGTTATAAGTTTGAGCCCCAGGCTGGGTGTAGAGATTATTTAAAAATATGTGTGTGCTGTTGGGGCGCCTGGGGGGCTCAGTTGGTTAAGCATCCAACCCTTGATTTTGGCTCAGGTCATGATCTCAGGGGATCTCAGGAGAGTGGGATCGAGCCCCACATCCAGCTCCACACTCAGCAAGGAGTCTGCTTCTCTCCCTCTCCCTTGGTGTGTGCATGAGCTCTCTCTCTCTCAAATAAATAAATAAATAATTTTTTTAGATTTATTACAAATTATGAAAAAAATAATAAAATCTTTTAAAAAGTAGATAAAAGTAAAAATTTTGTCTAAAAAAATCAATTTAATCTTAAGCTAAGTTAACTACTTTTTTTCAAACTTCTTTCAAGGAAGTTTGGCAAAAAAGTTTTAAATGGGGAAAAGACACACATACCACCTATCACACCTCACTAACATCTTCTATAGTAGAAATTTGTAATAAGACTTTAGATCCTCTTGGATAATGTATTCAAGTAAGAATCTCTTTTAAAGGAAAGACTAAAGGAAAGACTAAAGTTCTCTTTACTTACATTGGTGACTTGCATTGGAGTTGACATCCTTTGTGGATTGGAGGAACCACACACAAAAAAGGGTGTTAATTAGTTAAGCAAAATGCACACTTCACAGGAAAAAATATTCTTTACTCAAAAGAACATCGTTTATTATTATTGGATGATTATATCTACATTTTATTAATCATGCTAATGTATAATGAGTTGTAAGTACAATTTTTATGCAGGGATTCCCTGAGACTTTAAAATCATTCCAAGGTGCGCCTAGCTGGTTCAGTCAGTAAAGCATGTGACTCTTGATCTCAAGGTTGTGAGTTCGAGCTCCATATTGCTCACAGAGCTTACTTTAAAAAAAAATTCCAAGAGTTCCTCCAGAGGAAAAAGATTGGGAAAGATTGCACTGTAGGTGATCATTTATGCTTTCATTTTTTTTCTTTATGAAAATATCAGCAAATACATTTGTATATTCATATTTCCACACTTTCATACCCAAAGGATAGCATATTATGCACTATTCTGTATCTTGCTTTTTTCCATTTAGCAGTATATCTTGGAATCACTCCATAGAGGTAGATAGGCATCTGAGGCATCTTAGGTCGTGATACAAAATACCATAGACTGGATAGCTTAGGCAACAAAAATTAATTTTCTTCCAGTTCTGGAGGCTGGAAGTCCAAGATCAAGATGCCAGCATGGGGGCGCCTGGGTGGCTCAGTTGGTTAAGCGACTGCCTTCGGCTCAGGTCATGATCCTGGAGTCCCAGGATCGAGTCCCACATCGGGCTCCCTGCTCAGCAGGGAGTCTGCTTCTCCCTCTGACCCTATGCCTCTCGTGTTCTCTCTCTCATTCTCTCGCGCGCGCTCTCAAATAAATAAATAAAATCTTAAAAAAAAAAAAAAGATGCCAGCATGATCAGTTTCTGGTGAGAGCTCTCTCCCTAGTGTGTAGATGACCTCCTGCTCACTGTATCCTCACATGGCAGGGAAAGAGAATAAGCTCTCTGGTGTCTCTTATAAGGACACTAATGCTGGGGCTCCTGGGTGGCTCAGTCATTAAGCGTCTGCCTTCAGCTCAGGTCATGATCCCAGGGTCCTGGGATCGAGCCCCACATCAGGCTCCCTGCTCAGCAAGGAGTCTGCTTCTCTCTCTCCCTCTGCCCCTCTCCCTGCTTGTGCTCTCTCTCTCTCAAATAAATAAATAATTAATTAAAAAAATAAGGACACTAGTGCTATTATAAGGGCCCTACCCTCATGACCTCATTTAAACCTACCCCAAAAGCCCCATCTCCAAACATGATCACATTGGGAGTTAAGGCTTCAAGAGGTGAATTTTGAAGAGACACAATTCAGTCCATAGAAATAGAGATTCTCATTGCTTCTTTTTTTTTTGCATTATTTTTTTAAATTTTATTTTATGTTAATCACCATACATTATATCATTAGTTTTTGATGTAGTGTTCCATGATTCATTGTTTGCATATAACACCCAGTGCTCCATGCAGTACGTGCCCCCTTAAATCCCATCACCAGGCTAACCCATCTCCCCACCCTCCTCCCCTCTAGAACCCTCAGTTTGTTTCCCAGAGTCCATAGTCTCTCATGGTTCGTCTCCCCCTCTGATTTCCCCCCCTTCCTTTTTCCCTTCCTACTATCTTCTTTTTTTTTTTGTAACATATAATGTATTATTTGTTTCAGAGGTACAGGTCTGTGATTCATCAGTCTTACACAATTCATAGGGCTCCCCATAGCACATACCCTCCCCAATGTCTATCACCCAGCCAACCCATCCCTCCCACCCCCCACCTCTCCAGCAACCCTCAGTTTGTTTCCTGAGATTAAGAATTCCTCATATCAGTGAGATCATATGATACTTGTCTTTCTCTGATTAACTTATTTCGCTTAGCATAATACCCTCTAGTTCCATCCACGTCATTGCAAATGGCAAGATTTTGGTTTTTTTGATGTCTCATTGTTTCTTATATCTATACAGTACTTGGTTGCATGAATTTAACATTCAACCAGTTCCTTACTGATAGACTTTTGCATCGTTTGCAGTCTTTTTTATTAAATAGTGTTACAAAATGCTCCTCATCTGTATGTTGGATTATAGTTTTACCTGTGAGTCTTTGGGGTAGATTCCTAGAAGTAGGATTGCTAAATTGAAGGGTAAATGCATATTTAATTTTGTTAGATTTTGCCAAATTGCCTTCCATATAGATTGTATCATTTTGCATTCCATGAGAAACATATAAGAGAGCCCAACTCCTCACATCTCACCATCAGAATATGTTGTCAAACTTTTGGATTTTTGCCAATCTGATAGGGAAGAAATGTTATCTCAGGGTAATTTTAATATGCACTTTCTTTATTATAAAAAAGATAGAGCATCTTTGCCATTTGCATTTCTTTTTCTATGTTCATATACTTATCTCATTTTAAAAATCAGGAGCACTTCATATCATATATTAGGAGTATTAGGCCTTTGTGATATAAATTGTAAATACTTTTTCCCAGTTTGTCAATTCATCTTTTGAAAATTTATGTTCTCGGGGCACCTGGGTGGCTCAGTCGTTAAGTATCTGCCTTTGGCTCAGGTCGTGATCCCGGGGTCCTGGGATGGAGTCCCGCATCGGGCTCCCTGCTTGGTGGGAAGCCTGCTTCTCCCTCTCCCACTCCCCCTGCTTGTGTTCCCTCTCTCACTGTGCCTCTCTCTGTCAAATAAATAAATAAAATTTAAAAAAAAAAAAGAAAATTTATGTTCTCTCCCTCTTTCTCTTGCAAAAGCATATTTATATCTACGTAGTAATCTTTACTAATCTTTTTTGTGTTTCTTCTGATTTGTAAAATTATTAATGTTTCCCCACTCCCAAGTTATAAAGGAATGCATTCTGGTTTCTTTCTAGTATTTATACATTTTCGTTTTTCACATTTAGGTCTCCTACTCATATATCGTTTATTCCAGTACACAAGAAGAATGAATCTCATGTTATCTTTTTCCATATGGGTACACAGTTGTCTCAACACCACTTATTTAAAAGTTTGTCTTTTCCCTCACTGATTTGAGATACATCCTTTCTTGTGTGCCAAATTTCCTTTTGCACTTAGGTCTATTTCTGGATTTTCTATTCAATTCCATCGGTCTGTCTGTCTGTTCATGTGTCACTTCTATACTGTTTTAATTATAGAGACTTTAATGTTTTAATGTCTTGGAGGCCAGCCTCTACATGTTTCTCTTTCTTAAAGAAATGTACTAGGTTTATCATATAAATATATTATATAATAAACTCATTCAGCTCTATAAAACAAGCAAAACCCGATGGTAATTTCCATTGAAATCATGATTAATGTATCACGGAAGTTAGGGAGAACTGACATCTTTATGATAGTAAGTCTTTCTATTCAAGAGGATGGCGCATCTTTCCATTTGCTCAAGCCCACTTTTGTGTCTTTTATGTGTGTTTTGTAGCTAGCTTTCGCACATTTCTTTTAGGTCTACACCAGATATTTTAGTTTCTTTTTGATTTTTTTTTTTTAAGATTATTTATTTATTTATTTGAGAGGGAGAGAGGGCAGAGCGTTCCAGAACACAAGTTGGAGGGGAGAGGCAGAGGGAGAGGGAGAAGCAGACTCCCCACTGAGCAGAGAGCCCCACGTAGGACTTGATCCCAGGACCCTGACATCATGATCTGAGCCGAAGGCAGACACTTAACCAACTGAGCCACCCAATAGCCCCTTTTTACTTTTATTTTTAAAGATTTTTAATTTTTATTTATTTATTTTTTTAAAGATTTTATTTATGTGACAGAGAGAGACACAGCGAGAGAGGGAACACAAGCAGGGGGAGTGGGAGAGGGAGAAGCAGGCTTCCTGCAGAGCAGGGAGCCCCATGTGGGGCTCCACGCGGGGCTCAATCCCAGGACCCTGGGATCATGACCTGAGCCGAAGGCAGACGCTTAACGACTGAGCCACCCAGGCATCCCTTTAAAGATTTTTTAAAATGTGGCACCTGGGTGACTCAGTCGGTTAAGCGTCTGCCTTCGGCTCAGGTCGTGATCTCACCGTCCTGGGATCAAGTCCCACACTGGGCTTGGTGCTGGGTAGGGAGTCTGTTTGTCCCTTTCCCTCTCCCTCTGCCCCTCCCCTGGCTCATGCTCTCTCTCTCCCTCTCTCAAATAATAAATAAAAATTAAAAAAAATAAAGATTAAAAAAAATTTTTAAGTAAACTCTCTGCCCAGTGTGGAGCTCGAACTTACCACCCAGAGATCAAGAGTCTCATGCTTTACCGACTGAGCCAGCCAGACGCCCCTTTACTATTTTTAAAAGGATCTTCTCTTTCATTATATTTTCTAATTGCTTGCTATTTGTATATATGAAGGTTATTGATTTCTACATGTTAATTTTATATCATGTTATTTTACTAAATTTTCTTATCCCTGTGATTGTTTTCCTTTCAACCCTTTTGGATGTTCCAACTGAATAATTATATTATCTGCAAACAAAGATAGGTTTTTGTTTGTTCTTTGTGTGTGTGTGTTGTTTTCTGCAAAAAGCGTTATTGTTTCCATTTGATCCATGGCTTGAGCAGGAGCTCCAGGGGGGTTAAAAAGCTGCCTGGTGGCTTCAGGGAGAGGCTCAGGCAGAAGCGGGGACACCAGGGGTGTGCCAAAGGGGCCCCTCAAGGCTGCCAGGCTCTGCAGGCTCTTAGTCTTACTTGAGGGGTGAGCCTTTTGAAGAGGTGGCTGGCCGGCCTGCGGAGGTGAGTCAGGTGGTCACCATCTTCTTGAAGAGTTTCACCTCCTCATCTAGGAAGCGGTTCTCCAAGAAGTGGAGGTCTGCGTGGGCAGAAGCCGGGGCTTGCAGACGCCAAAGGGCCTGGTTCGGGTTTTTCTCCAGGGGCATGGTGTTTTCTATGTGTCCAGGGCTTTGCCCCACTCATCTTGGGTCTGAAGGAGGGCCAGCCCTCCAGAGAAACATCATGCTCAAAATAGGAGCCCAGGAGACCTAGGTGGAGGCCAGCTGATGCAGATTAACCAAGTTGTTGACAATGGCCTCCATGTCGGTGGAATAATTCTGAATTATGCAAATTATTATGAGTTACTCAAGTTTGGGAGCGCAGGTCTGTTGGCAATAAGTGTAGCTTAGCACAAAAAAATGGTGTTAGCTGGTCTGGGAGGAAGGGGATGGATGAGGAGATGGCCTTGAGGTTGGGAATGGAGAGGATATTGAAGTGTTCCAAGGCAGGAAGAAGGGGATTGCCGGGGTATGTTCCATCCGAATACTGTTGAAGCAAAAGACCCATATGTCGACTGCCAGGTAAGCTGCTAAACAGAGATCTTTTTCTCTCTTCGTTTCCAATTATTATATTTCTTATCTAAAATGCTTTCTCTTATGTGTGTGTTGGCTAATACTTCCAAAATCCTGTTAAATCATAGGGAGGTAGTGGCACTATTCCTGACCTCAATATTTCTTTTTTTTATTTCTTTTTTATTTTTTTTTCTGACCTCAATATTTCTATATTAAGTAAGATAAGATGCCAACTGGTGGGCAGCTAAATATATAAAATCAGGTTTGAATTATGCCCAGTGCCTTTTTATATTATCTTGTAGGTCTTCCTGAAAGCAAACAAAAGATTATGTGCAGATAGTTTTTTGGGGAAGGCGATCTCAGGAAACAAGAGTGAGGAATAAGAAAGAGAAACAGGGGGCACCTGGGTGGCTCAGTCAGTTAAGCACCTGCCTTCGGCTCAGGTCATGATCCCAGGGTCCTGGGATCGAGCCCCGCATTGGGCTACAAACTCAGTAGGGAGCCTGCTTCTCCTTCTCCCTCTGCCGGCTTGTGCTCTCTCTCTCTGTCAAGTAAATAAATAAAATCTTTAAAAAAAAAGATTATTATTATTTTTAAGTAATCTCTATACCCAATGTGGGGCTTGAACTTATAACCCCGAGATCAAGAGTTGTATGCTCTGCTGAATTTGTGGACATATTTTAAATTCAGCACACCATCATAATATAGTCCCAATAGATCTGGACTGTCTGAACATCCGGAAGAACATCACTTTGGTCCACTATGACAATGTAACATGTTAATTGGACCGTGTGAGGAGGAAATGGCAAGTTAGTGGACTGTTGATACAATACTGTCTCGCTCAGGAGTAACCCTGAAAAAATATCTGGGGGAGATCCTTCCAAAGGTGAGAGCTTTGGACGATATATCTAGTCATCTACTCTGTGTAGAAAGACAAGTGACCGAAGGTAAGAAAAATATACACATGGGGTGCCTGGGTGGCTCAGTTGGTTAAGCGACTGCCTTCGGCTCAGGTCATGATCCTGGAGTCCCGGGATCGAGTCCCGCATCGGGCTCCCTGCTCGGCGGGGAGTCTGCTTTTCCCTCTGACCTTCCCCCCTCTCATGTGCTCTCTCTCAT
Organism: Mirounga leonina; assembly: GCF_011800145.1. NCBI lineage: Eukaryota > Metazoa > Chordata > Mammalia > Carnivora > Phocidae > Mirounga > Mirounga leonina. The sequence continues at coordinate 32,454,677 of NW_023270305.1, read as the reverse complement.
TCTCTCTCTCTCAAATAAATAAATAAAATCTTTAAAAAAAAAAAAAAAGAAAAAGAAAAATATACGCAGAGTTGAAGGCAGTGTGAAATGGCTTGCTTGATCAGGGACCTGAAAAGAAATTGGGGACAAGGTCTTGGAAAGAAGTGAGTAGATCAGTAGTCTGCAAACTTTTATTTATTTATTTATTTATTTATTTATTTATTTATTTATTTATTTGAGAGAGAAACAGCATGAGAGGGGAGAGGGTCAGGGGAGAAGCAGACTCCCCGCCGAGCAGGGAGCCCGATGCGGGACTCGATCCCGGGACTCCAGGATCATGACCTGAGCCGAAGGCAGTTGCTTAACCAACTGAGCCACCCAGGCGCCCAGTGTGAATATTTTTGTATCGCATTTCAATGACCACAAAAGAGCCTCCCCCAACAGAAGAGCCCCCAGACAACCAAAGAGACAAATGACTCAGGCAGGTTGATGTCAGCCAACCTCTATTATCACCTACCCCAGGGCTGACACAGTTGGCTCAGGAACGGAATGGTCATCGTGGCAGGTTTGGAGACTGGGAATGGGCCCCAAAGCTGGAGCTCCCACCCACCAAGGCTGATCTAGCTACTGGTGCTATGCAATGCCCAGCCTGCCAGCAACAGAGGCCAATGCTGGGTCCCCGATATAGTGCCATTGCTCAAGGAAACCAAATAGCCACTTGGTGCCAAGCTGATTATTGGGCCCCTCTGAAAGCTGCTGCTTCCTCTTGACTGGAGGTAATACATGTTGTGGATTTGGTCTTGCTTGCTTTTCTGCCTGCAGTGCCTTGGGGAACACCCTATCTGAGGACTTACAGAATGATCTACCAGTAGGGAATTAATTCTGCATAACATCACTTCTGGCCCAAGAAACCCAATTTACAGCAAGGAAGATGTGGCAATGACCACATGATAAAGAGATCTACTGATCTTATCACATACCCCATTCACTCAAAAGCTTCTGGACTAATAAAGTGATGGAATAGCCTTTTGAAAGTGTAGCTGAGGTACTAATTTAGAAATGATACTCAATAAGAATGGGACATCATCCCCCAGGATGCAGTATACACCTTAAGTCAATGACCATGAAGTGGTAGAGTGTCCAAACAGACAAACTACACAAGTTAAGAAGCCAAGGAGTATAAGTAGGAGGGGCTCCACTTCCATCACTTCCCACTGACCCATTTGGGAAATTTGAGCCTCCTATCCTCTCAATTTTAAGTTCTGGAGCTCCTGGTTCCCAGAGGAGAATGCTTCCTCTAGGGCACAGAGTAAAATTTCCCTAAAGCTACTGCCCAGTCACTTTGGGTTTCTTGTGACAAGAGACTAGCAAGAAAGGGAAGAAATAACCATATTGTCATGGGTAATTAATTGACTGTGATCATCAGGAGATAGGATTGCTCTTACTCAATCCAGGTAGGAAAGAATGCATTTTGCACCCACATGATTCACTGAAAAAAATCTCTTGCTACTCCTTGCTCAGTATTTATGGTAAATGGACAAAGGAAGCAGCTGCAGTCTAAGAAAAGTATGGTGACAATGGGCTCAGACCACTCCAGTACTCAGGGTCTAGGCTATCCATCAGATAAGCCATCAAGATTGAAGGTGAGAGAAATCTGAGACTCTAGACTGGAATGTGTAAAAGGGAGGGAGATTGTGATGTAAGATGAGCTGAAGCAGTGAGGGCTGTAGTTTATCCTGCTACCCTTTCTCAAAGCTACACTTTCAAAACGTCTATGAGAGTGAACGGGCTATAGAAAGGAAGCAGATCCAAATGGTGCAAGGGACAGTAGTGGACGCTGTGGTGTGCCACATAGAATTCCCCTTTAGGACTGAGATACTCATTTCCTCAGCCACCAGGAGTATTGGCTGCCAATGGCTCACCGCTGAATCTTTCCCTAGAAATTGTTCTGGGCAAAGGAGAATTGGCTTGCCCAAGAGTATATGGCCCCCCTCTGGTAGCAGCCCATATTCAATGACTAGTCAGTGTAAGAGAACAAAGGTCTGGCCCCTTGCCTCCAACCTGGGCAAATCTAAAAGAGTATTCCAGCTCTAGAGCTCTCTGTGGGATTGACTGAGTCCTCTGTTGCAACTGCTTTGCAGTTCAACTTTTCCGTCGAACTTAACCCTGCCTCACTCCCTCACTTGCAGATGTTGTTCCTTGAGATCATTCCCCAATAAACCTGCACACAAATCTCCTTATCAGATTGAGTCTGCTCTTCTAGCTCTCATTTTCCCACTCTTACTTACAGCTGTGATACAGGGTATATGACCTAGGCTTTGACAAACAGACACATTCACCTTGGACTTTGAGTCAGGGATTAATAATGCAAAGAAGCGGGCGCCTGAGTGGCTCAGTCATTTAAATGTCCGCCTTCGGCTCCGGTCATGATCCCAGGGTCCTGGGATGAAGTCCCGCATCGGGCTCCCTGCTCAGTGGAGAGCCTGCTTCTCCCTCTCCGTCTGCTGCTCCCCCTGCTTGTTCTCTCTCTCTCTGTCAAATAAATAAATAAAATCTTAAAAAAAAATACTAATGCATGGGGCGCCTGGGTGGCTCAGTTGGTTAAGCGACTGCCTTCGGCTCAGGTCATGATCCTGGAGTCCCTGGATCAAGTCCCGCATCGGGCTCCCTGCTCGGCAGGGAGTCTGCTTCTCCTCTGACCCTCCTCCCTCTCATGCTCTCTGTCTCTCATTCTCTCTGTCTCAAATAAATAAAATCTTAAAAAAAAAAAAATACTAATGCAAAGAAGCAGATCATGGCCCATGCTTTTTGGTGCCCTGGTGGTTGTGGCCTGGTGGAGCTCCCGTGGGGAACAGGGCAGGAGGGTAGCAGCCCCAGCCAGTGTATAGACCCACAATGTGTGAGGTGGGAACTGGTGTGCGATGCCAGCCATAGCAAATGGGTCTTGCCCACATCAATTCTGCAACATGCTTTTGCATCCTTTTAGCTTTCACTATGTTTTCAACAGTTTATGAATTGTCCATTTTCTTTTTTTCTTTCTTTTTTTTTTAAGATTTTATTTATTTATTTGAGAGAGAGACTGAGATAGAGAGAGCATGAGAGGGGGGAGGGTCAGAGGGAGAAGCAGACCCCCCGCTGAGCAGGGAGCCTGACGCGGGACTCGATCCTGGGACTCCAGGATCATGACCTGAGCCGAAGGCAGTCGCCCAACCAACTGAGCCACCCAGGCGCCCTCTTTTTTTCTTTTTAAAATATTTTATTTATTTATTAGGGAGAGAGAAAGAGAGAGAGTGAGCCCAAGCAGGGGGAGCGGCAGGCAGAGGGAGAAGCAGGCTCCCTGCTCAGCGGGAGCTGATCCCAGGACCCTCGGATCATGACCTGAGCCAAAGGCAGACACCCAACCAACTGAGCCACACAGGCGTCCCTGAATTGTCCATTTTCTATAATAAAGCACAAATTTTTTCAATGTATATATTTTTATGAACCTAATACATGTATATACACATGTGTACACACACACATGCAAAATGTAGGAGGGGAAAAGTCCCCTATTAGCTTATCTCCAGAAAATAGCACTGCTTACTGCTTGGTAGGTATTGCTTCAGATTTTTTGTGGGACCAATATTCCTTTCATAATTTGGAAAACGAATAATAAATACTATTTAAAAATCCAAAAGATGGGGCACCTGGCTGGCTTAGTTGGTAGAACATGTGACCCTTGATCTCAGGGTCATGAGTTCAAGCCCCATGTTGGGCGTGGAGCCTCCTTTAAAAAAATAAATAAAGGAAAACCCAAAAGATGACAAGAATTGGGATTGGAAAGTTTATGCCAGAATTTGGCTAATCATAGGGCTCTGGCAGCAAAAATTAACTCCCTTTATCAAAACCATATATGCCCCACTTCGAGATACTGGAATGCTTTTTTCTTTTTTTTAAAGATTTCATTTTGGGGGTGCCTGGGTGGCACAGTCAGATAATCTTCCGACTCTTGGTTTCAGCTCAGGTTGTGATCTCGGGGTCATGAGATCAAGTCCCACATTGGGCTCTGCACTCAGCATGGAGTTTTCTTGAGACACTCTCTCCCTCTCCTTCTCTCCCTCCCTGCTGCTCTCTCTCTCTCTCTCTCTCTCTCAAAAATAAATAAATTAAAAAAAAAAAGATTTTTCTCTATACCAATGAGGGACTCAAACTCACAACCCTGAGATCAAGAGTGGCTTGCTTCGCCGACTGAGCCAGCCAGGTGCCCCGACTGGAATACTTTTGAAGCTATATTAGAGGAAAGTAGTAGAGTGCCACCTCCTCTTTCAAAATCAGAGAGAAAACGAAAATAAAGCCTATGTAATTTTGCCGAGAACAGTAACACGAAATGATCAGAAGCTGGAAAGTCTGTAGTAAACTGAGAAAGGAAAGTGAACTTGTTAGAGGAAAACACGGAGGCATAAAACTTATGCTGATAAATTGTCATCTCCTCTCTACCTCATCTTTCGTATTTCCCCAACTGGAAATGAGGCCAAAAGTGTCCTTGACAGCTGATTTGGCTGTATAATCGGGAGCAGCTAGAGCAACCCGTGACTCTGTTTCCCTGTTTCATAGATGAAGAAACCAAGGCTTCATGATATGAACTTGACCTTTCCAGAGTCACACAGGAATTATCGGAACCCCAATGCAAACCAAAATCCTCACGACTTTGGATTCTGCATGGTTCTTCATCTTAAGAACAGCAGGGAAGATGAGTTTCTTGCACAACTTTATTTTTTACATCCAAAGAATGCTTAATAATCATTTATTGGGATGTTTCAGTGGGATTTTTATACATGGGAAAATTCTTAGAACTCATGGAATGAGTAGGCTGTGTCCTCTTGCTCAAATCTTAACTCATCCATAAAATGATTTAACTCCATATTTACAAAAAGACTAAATGACATGGCTGGGAAAATTCATTATGACCACAGCAGATACATCATGAACAGACTGTAGCAATGTGAACAGAGCTCCAAACATATACTTCTATATTAAGCTGGTGTTACATGCCAGGCAACTTTTGGACCACCTGGAAGGAATTTTCATTCCTTCAGAAATAGTAAACCAAAAAATACAACCTGGGAAAAAATTTCTTCAGGTAATGAATGCTTTGTAAAAGGAATCCAAGAACAGAAAGTAAATATTTTCTGCAAAGTACTTGCTGGTGAATAATATAATGAATACTACAGGCTATAAACACCTGGTTCTTTCCCCAAGCTTTGTGAATTTGTCTGAGCGATATACATGGCACTTGAAACACTTCATCTCTACTTTGTAGTGTGGAGGGTAGTGATCTAAAGCCATGAGAACACCACCTATAATCTTTGCTGCAAGTACTCTGACATTATGGCTTGAAAGCAGTCATAGGCAATGCATAACTTAGTATGACTATGTTCCATTAAAACTTGATTTATCCACACTGAAATTTGAATTTGATATAATTTTCATGTCACAAACTATTATCCTTCTTTGATTTATTTGGGGAACCATTAAAAAAATGTAAAAAACATTCTTTTTTTTTTAAGATTTTACTTATTTATTTGACAGAGAGAGACAGAGAACACAAGCAGGGGGAGGGGGAGAGGGAGAAGCAGGCTTCCCGCAGAGCAGGGAGCCCGATGCGGGGCTCGATCCCAGGACCCTGGGACCCTGGGACCATGACCTGAGCCGAAGGCAGACACTTAAGGACGGAGCCACCCAGGTGTCCCTGTAAAAAACATTCTTAGCTCACAGGCCCTATGGAAACAGGCAGGAGGCTAGTTGGCCTGCTCTACACAGTTGCTTTTTGTTTGGCCTCTGCCTGATGTTGCAAATCACCAAATGCTCTGAGGGGATACAATAGTGGTAAATATAAACTTCAGTGAACTTCCCTTCTCTTTGATATCTTGACTCCTTAAGTCCTGGCTGATTTCATTGACTCTGATGTCTTCACATCAACTGGGTTTTGTTGTTGTTTTGTTTTAGTATTGAAATACTAATACTAATACCAGCATTTATAGTGGTTCTTGATGGAAAAGTCAGTCTGACATTAATATTCCATTAGAATGGAAAGCAGAAGTCTATATACATTTTTTTTATTTAAATTTTTTTTTTTTTTTTAAGTAGGCTCAATGCCTACTTAAAGCTCAGGGCTTCAACTCAGGGCCCTGAGATCAAGAGATGGACACTTAACCCACTGAGCCACCCAGGTCTCCCAGAAGTCTATATACATTAATTTTAATCTGCTACTTTCACTATCATGAGCCTCTTTCCACATTGACAAACATATTTTCACGATGGCAGAGCATTCCATCCGACGAATGCATCATGATTTTATTTCACAATTCTCTATCTGGGGACAATGAGATTGTTTCCAGCTTTTTACCCGATGAACACACTTGTACAGGTTTACTTGTGTGCCTGGTTATTTTCTGGATATAAAATCCTAGAAGTGTATAGATGAGCCAAAGGTGTACCCACGTAAAGGCTCTTCATAGCTATTGCCAAATGTCCTTTCAGAAATGTGACACACGGCCACGCCCAGCAGCTGTTTCCCAGCAGAGGGGCCTGCGCTGGGTGCAATTGTTTCAGCCTTTGCCAATCAGTAGATGAAAAATAGTATCTCTGTGCTGTTTCGGTTTGCATCTCTTCGAGGGCGATAGGTGTGGCTGGCTGATAATGGCTTCCTCCCAAAGATATGTCCCTGTACTAATCCCTGGAGCCTGTGGATGTTACCTTATAAGGAAAAGGGGTCTTTGCAGATGTGATTAAGTTAAGGAACTTGAGTGGGGAGATTATCCAAGATTATCTGGGTGAGCCCTAAATGACATCACAAGTGTCCTTCCTTATAAGAAGGAAGCAGAGAGAGACTGGACAGAGGAGGGGGCCGTGTGACCAGAGGCAGAAAGTGCAGTGAGCAGATTTCACAGATCAGAGGCAGCCACCAGAAGCTGGAAGAGGCAAGGAACACACTCTCGCTACAGCCTCAGGAGGGAATTTGGCCCTGCCAACACCTTGATTTTGATTTAGTGAAACTCATTTTGGACTTCCGGCCTCCCCACCAGTGAGAGAATGCATTGCCAGTGTTTTAAGCCACCAAGTTTGTGGTAATTTGTTACAGCAACCACGGGAAACTAATACAATAGGGTTTTCATATGTTTATGGACCACATGAAAAACTTCCTTTTAGAGACTTATAAAAACGAAATATCACACGATAATATGAATAGTATAATTCTATTTATGTGGAAGTAAATCTGAACGTTTGCATATGTGTTTACATGTGCCTGGGAAAATGTCTGGAAGGATACATACATCCAACCAGTGCCTCCTTGGAGTGAGGTGTGGCAAGCGGGGCAGGAGGGACTTTTACCTTGTACTCAAGATACTATTCGAGATCCATGGATATTGTTTGAAAAAGGTTTGAGACTGTATTCATGTATTAATTGTGTAAAAAAGAGATAAAGCATCTTTGGTTGTGATAAATGGTAAAATACGTAGAAAGCAGAACAAAACAGGCTCACTCCTCTCACCTGTTCCTTTTCTCAAATGTATTTATTGATAACTTGGTGTGTATCTTCGCAGACTTTTCTATGCAGAAACAAATATATATATATAATATATAATACTTACATATATATAAATATATATATATATTTAATTTTTAAAAAAACAAAATGAAAGGGAGGGACGTATATACTGTCTTTCATTTAATGTTTCTCCAAAATCATTCTAGGATCCCTATGTGCGGGGGCCTCATTCTGTTGAGCTGGTTGCTGCACAGAGGCTCACTGTGAGACCCAGAACCCCTCTTCCCAACCTCCCTGCTGCTTTGAACTTCCTTGTATCTGTGACTTTGTCCATGTGTGGGGGAATCACGGTAGAAAACTCCCCTGCCAGTTGCGTTGAAAATAGTTTTAGGTATTCCCATACTGCCTTTCAGTCTGCTTTTTAAACGGATGCTCTCGCCAACACTTCCCCACTGTGGATGGCACGAGATCTACTTTTTTAAACTTTCCCAAACTGGTTGGAGAGGGATGCTATCTTAATGTAACTCTAAGAGGCATTTCTTTCAGCACGAGGCTGGTTGGGCTACTTTTTATATGCTCCTTGGCTTCTGAGGCAGCTTTGTGAAAGGCTTCAGAGGTCACAGGCACACAATTTTCCTTCGCAACGAACCCAATCCGAATCCTTTCTGAAACCAGGGCTGTGAGTTATTCGTTGACGGACCTGGTCCGCAACTATGGGGCAAAGGTGATCTTTGGGATTTCAGCGGCGGGTGACTTTAGACACCTGAACAAGGTAAAAAACCTGGACTAGGGAGGGGGCGCGTTGGAACCCCACAGGAAGGAGGGGCGGAAGGCCGCCCGGCAGATTCCGGGGTGCCATAAATTTGCCCGATCCTCTGCCCTACGCATCCGGCGAGGGCCAGCAAGCTGGCGGGATCCCGCGCTCCGAGGAACTCCAGGCAGCGAGTGTCCGCGGCGGGTCTGTGTGTCCGAAGCTTTCCCGCAGGGGGCAGTGCCGCCCGCCAGCGCGCCGCTGCGGTGGGAGGGGGTGTGGAAGCGGTGCGGAGTTCTGGGGGTTCTTTGGAAGAAAGTTAGGGGATGCCTAGCGGTGGGGGCGGTGGGCCGGAGGGTGCAGGCGGGCCGCCGCGGGTGCGGGGCGAGGCGCAGGGGAGGGGGTCAGGGCGGGGGGGGGCGAGGGCGGTACGCGCGGCGGGGAGGCGCAGCCCCCGGAAGGTGTGAGCGAGCGGTGTGCGAGTGTGAATGCGAGTGAGTGTGTGCGCGCCGGAGCTCTCCGGGTTCCGCGCGGCGCGCGGGTGTCAGCTTGCAGCCGGGGCTCCTCCCTCCGGCCCCCCTGCCCAGACCGGCGATCCCTCCTTCCTCCGGCGCTCGCCCCTCCCCGGCGGGCCAGGCGCTGGGACGCCCCGGCGGAGCAGGCGGCGGCGGCGAGTTGGGGAGCCCTGGGCTGGGCGCTGCCGGAGGGGCCCGAGCCGAGCCGCCCCCGCCCCGGCCCGGCCGCGCCGGCCCGTTTCCCGCGGGGCCACGCCCTGTCAAACTTTGTTGCTGCGGCCGCCGCGGCGGCGAGCCGAGCGGGCCGGCGAGCGGGAGGGAGGGAGGGAGGGGCGGGCGCCGGGCCGGGCCGGGCCGGGCGCGGGCTGCGAGGGGCTCCGAGAGCGGCGGCCCCGGCCCGCGCGGCCCCACCATGCCCCAGCTCGGCGGCGGCGGCGGCGGGGGAGGCGGCGGCGGCGGCGGCGGCTCGGGCGCCGGGGCGGCCGGCGGAGGGGACGACCTCGGGGCGAACGACGAGCTGATCCCCTTCCAAGACGAGGGGGGCGAGGAGCAGGAGCCGAGCAGCGACAGTGCCTCCGCGCAGCGGGACCTGGACGAGGTCAAGTCGTCCCTGGTCAACGAGTCGGAGAACCAGAGCAGCAGCTCGGACTCGGAGGTAAGGAGGCTTCCGCGGCCGACCCCGGGGGACCCCGGCCCCGCGCCCGCTCACCCGCCCTCGCCTTTGTGTCTCCTCCGCAGGCGGAGAGGCGCCCGCAGCCCGCCCGGGACGCCTTCCAGAAGCCGCGGGACTATTTCGCCGAAGGTACGTGCGGGTCGGGGCAGCCCCCAGTCTCCGGCCCCGTTGCGCCCAGCGCCTCAGCTCAGGCCGCCCACGGTTCCCCTGGCCCCGTGGCCGTGCCCCTGCTCTCCGCCCGCCGCGGCGACAGCCGTCCTGGAGCGCGGTCCCCGCCCCGGGTCCCCTGCCGCCGCGCTGTCCCGGGGGCCCGGGCCTCACCCCCGCCTCGGTCTTGCCCGCAGTGAGAAGGCCCCAGGACGGCGCGTTCTTTAAGGGCCCCCCGTACCCTGGGTACCCGTTTCTGATGATCCCGGACTTGAGCAGTCCGTACCTCTCCAACGGACCCTTGTCTCCCGGAGGAGCGCGCACGGTGAGTGCCTGTCGGGCCGCGCCCGGGCGGGTGGGAGGCCGGGCCGGCGGGATGCGACCCGGGCTCGGCGATGGGGTGGGGGATGGGGCCGTCCCGGGAGGATCCTGGCAGAACATGTTTGCGGAGTTGAACTGTTCTGCGGCGGCCGAGCGTTAGGCTGCGCTGGGCAGTGTCTGGATGAAAGTAAAGTTCCTTTACATTTTCCCCTTCTGTTGGGGAGAGGCTTTGGGGTCCACTTCTGGGGGTGTTCCCTGGCCTCCAAAATTCTTTGCTGGCAGTAAAGGAAAACTTGGATTTGTGCCGGCTTTTTTTGGCGCGGGGGGCGGGGGGGGTCTCGCTTTCCTTCCTGGAAATCCGTCAGCTTTCCCTGGCAGTTAGGCAATGGGCCGGGGGAGCTGGGTTGGCGACGTTGCCCCCGACTTCAATTTCACTGAGCGGCTCCGAGTTGGTTCCTAAGAAACCCAGTATTCGTGGCGGATTATTCACCACCACTGCCCCCCCCCCCCCCAAGCCCTCGAGCAGGGGCCTCAACTGTTCTGTGGAGCTTGGGATTTTAAACTCGCCTAGATGATTTGGAGGGTGACCCGAGGCATTCTTCAAGTTGAGGAACTTGGCTTTTTCCCCCTTTGTTGCCGGCTTTTCTCATTTAAAGCGAGCGCTGCGACACTTTAAACCTGTTAATGGGCGCGCATTGTGTGCTGTGCGCTGGCATTTAGAGCCGTGATTAAGCAAATTGACCGGGCCCCAGACGACGTGCAAATGAGGGCGGATTCCATCGCCCCCTCCCTGGCCCTAAACTCGCGCCCCCCGCGTCGCGAGGGGCGCAGCCCTGGGCCGGCGAGGCCTTTGTGTCCCCCGAGCCGCCACCTCACCCCACCCCAGGACCGACTGCCCAGGTGCTAGGTCCGATGGCAGATCTTCGGTGAGCACCTACTTACTGTGACTGTGTGTCAGGCTCTTGCGCGTCGTCCCTTGGGCGCCACGCGCGCCTTGGTGGTTCTCTTTGCTTCCCAGTGCCCGCCAGTGCGTTCTTGATTCGGGGGCGGGAGCTGTTGGCGCCTGAGGAGCAGGCCCGACAAACTCACTTTTTGTTTAAGCTGTCCTTAAATAGTGATCGTAATTGAAGGGCCGCCTGAGAAGTGCTCGGTGATGAATGGGCGCTGCCTGCTGACGTGGTACAGGGTCGGTGGAGAGTGGAGGCACGGCTGTGGGTTCGGTGGAGGCGCTCTCCTGGCCGGAAGGGATGTGGCAGTGGAGGTAGGGGGCTCTGACCTGGGGAGAGGGGCGTGGGACCACACACCTTCACCTTTCAAGAAGGGAAGGAAGGCCCCGCCGCTTTGTCCCTGCTGTGGAGCTCCCCAGGAAGTCCTGAATATAAGCTGGATACGGGCATCTGACTGGTGCCTTTTCTCATTCATATTGAAAGTGGGTGAAGTAAAAGTTGAGCAAAACAAGCTGCAGGGACTTCGTTTAGGTTTCCACTGATTCCCTTCCCTGTGCGCAGATGGAGCTCAGTTCTGCAAGGGTTTTGAAAGCTCACTTTTTGCTCAGGTCCCTGTCACTTTGTGTGCGAGAGGGTGATGCTAACACAGTCCCATTTTTCCATTTACCATTACATGTCTGGAAAGAGGAGTCTGGGAGGCGTTAAGGTCCATGAATCAGCACTGATCCAGGTCCTGGTGCAGATAGTCTCCAGAAATGTCCCAGATATGACCAATCATTTCCCTCAAGCAGGCTCTTCCTTCCACCCACCCAATTCTCTTTAGGGTGTTTTGATTCTTCCTCTTTGAACCCTGACTCTGACAACTGCCTGTCTTCATCTGTTGCTCCCCACCCCCACCCCAAGAGCTCCAGGGGGACAGTTTTTCTGTTTGCGTCCTGTCCCTTCTTTCTTCCTTCTTCCATCTTCTCCTGCCCTTCCTTCCTTCCTTCCTTCTTCCACCTTCCATGTTCTTTTGCCTAAGAACTTCCACAGGCTGATTCTCGCTGGTACTGGGGATTCCTGATGACTAAATCCAGGCCTGCCAGGGAATTTTGGAGTCCTTCTCGGAGAAGCCAACCTTTCTTTCCCTGCCTGTTTCTCACTGTCCCTGCTCATTCCTGCAGCCGTTCCCGGCCTGGGCCCATGTCACTGTCCTCCTTTTAAGCCTCCAGGGACACTCAAGTCTTCTTGCGTTCAACCTTTCAGAAGGAACTTAAGTGTGCCCTATCCCACTCCCATACGTAGTCTTGCTCCCCTGGTGAACTGCCCCGACAGAAGTTCAGTTTCTCTGTAGTTTCTGTGCCCCTTCTGTGCCCATAGTTGTGTTAGGCCTGCCTGGTTACAAAGTTCATTGATGTGCCGGGGAAGTTTCCTGCTGTTAGATGAGCTCCATAGAACCTACTAATTTTGACCTTATCCTTGAGCATCATGGGTTTTTAGGAAAGCAAGTGAGGAAACACTTAAGCACTTGATTGTCTGGACTGTAAGGTTGAGATGATGCTTTTCCTGTGGTTGATTATATTGTTATAATTAATGTGATTCTCACAGTGGGCAAATTGTAGGTGCAGACAAAGTGGCCCTCAGTTGGGGTCCAAGCCTGGTAAAATGAATGTAGATAGTGGGTAGAGGAGGGGTGGGGGCGGGCAGCTGACGTGGGGGCGGGGTGCCTGGAATATATGATCTGGTCTCTCTTTTGGCATCCCAGGTCTTTTTTTGTTTTATTACTACATTTCACGACCTTAGGCGTTGCTCCTCTAAAGCCTCTAAGTAGTATAAAATTGGATGACTTCACTTCTGTGCTGCTCTCACACTTTCTGGAAATACCAAGCCACAACCAAAGTCGGGATTGGCTGGGGCATCCTCAGGGTGTTAATTGACCCTAGGAATAGCAAGCAGCAGGGCTGCGACACCCTCATCCCCTGGCGTAATTCCTGCTGGGGTGACCGGGGGCTGGCCCGTCCTACAGTTTGGCCTTCTCTTCCCTATGCCTTACCTTTGCCCTGCACTCTGGCTTGGCTGGGAGGCTGGGAAGTGGCCTCTTCCTGAGGCTCTTTAGAGAAGAGGTCCCCTTAGCCTGGGGTGTGTGCCAAGCCTCCAAGCCATGATTCATTCTCCTCTGGAGCCCTGGGGACCCTGTAGCCTATGAAGAGATGAATAAGTGCCAGAAACCGTCTTTTACTCCTTCAAATAGGCACCCTGAAATTATACATTCATTCATGAAAAGGCTTCACAAGTTTACTAAACCACCTTGGTGCCGGTGACTGTTTTTTTTTTTGTTTTTTTAAAGATTTTATTTATTTATTCATGACAGACAGAGAGAGAGAGAGGCAGAGGGAGAAGCAGGCTCCCGAGGAGCAGGGAGCCTGATGCGGGACTCGATCCCAGGACCCTGAGATCATGACCTGAGCCGAAGGCAGACGCTTAACCATCTGAGCCACCCAGGTGCCCCGGTGACTGGTTTTTTGTTAGGAAAACGTAAGCCAACGCAGAAGAAAGTGGATGTTAAAAATAGTGTAAGACTAGTAAGAGCCCAAACGAAAATGCTGAATGTGGTTCAGTGACTTAGCTAGGAGCTGGTAGAGAGGAGTTGGACCATTACGTGAGTGCTGACAACATTTTGGAGAAGAACAGTTCTAGGTAGAGTTGCCAAGGGAGTCTGTGGTTTTGGGGTCCAATTTCTGCATTTAAGAGCTACTATCATGCAGCTCAAGCATCACCCTTTGGCACCTTCCTCAGACCAGCTCAACTAAGGTTTCTGTAGGAAATGGTTCTGTTCTCCAAATGTGTGCTTGTTTTCAGTCCTTCGGATCCCACCGCTGCCCATGGTCAGTCTTGCTAGCATCCTGGATGCGTCTGCTTCCTTCCTGATACAAAGGAACCCCAGCAGAAATCTTTGTGTACAGAGAGAAGTGGTCTGTCTTTAGGAATTGTATGTAAAAGTGAATAAGTAAATCCTTTTCTTTGGGAAGATCAGTATAAACATGCTGCTTTTGGTAAAATTCTTTAAAGCCATTTCATCTAAATATAACTTCTGTTCCATTTTTTTTTTTCTAAATATAACTCAGGGTTTAATGAGGGTTTTTTTACATGGAACGAGTTTTTGCAGGGGCCCTGCCTGAGTTGCTGCAGTTTTGGCACTTGGATTGCTGGGGTGATGGGGTGACAAATGGTGACAGAGTTTGTGGAGGGAACCTGAAAGCTGTCTGTCTTTTTCCTTTGGGTAGGTCTGCAGATCCGGTGGGGAATGCCTGACTTGCTTTACTTTTGGAAAGTTATAGGTTGGACTCATTCTTTATTGATCTCACTTCATGGAATTCTGGAGGAGAAAGTAGGCTAGGACACAAAAATCTAACTTTTAACAGAGTGTTCCTGCCTTTACAGTGATGTGCAGAGTTACCCAAAAAATTGCAACCTGAAAAATAATTTAAATGATTAACTTGTTGGAAGCTGCAATAATCCAAATCTATGTAATGCAACTCTCCTACTTATATTCCAACTTAGAATCAACTTTACTTGCCAAACTGGAGAAATTTAGGTTGGCACCCTTAAGATTAATTTACAACTCCTCAACTTCGTCTGATATTTACTGAGGACCTGTCATGGGCCGTGGGAAAGAGGATGAAGTAGACCCAGCTTTGCCCTATAGGGCTAAATATTGAAGTAGTGTGAACACAGACCACTCTAATAGGAAGTCTTTGTTAGGAGTCAACAAAGTCCAGAAAAGAATTTTCAGAGGAAAAAGAATAGAAAAGTTGTTTTGGGCTAGCATGATCAAGGAACATAAGGAGAGGAAGTTGTTTTAAACTAGTCCCTGAGGTGCCTGGCTGGCTCAGTTGGTAGAGCATGTGACTCTTGATCCCGAGGTTGTGAGTTCGAGTCCCACATAGGGTGTAGAGATTACTTAAAAATAAAATCTAAAAAAAGCAAACCCCCCAAACCTAAACTAGTCCCTGAAACTTGGTCATTCTTTAATTCAAAGTGATTTCTTGTTAATTATAAAAACTTAAACAGTACAGTCTTCTTTTAACCCCAATCATGAGGTAGAAGCCAGCCCTTGGAGAGCAAAGGCCAAAAGTTCAGGGCTGTTGGGGGTAATACAAGTTATTCCATTTGCCTGGAAGGATGAGGGGTCATGGCATGGGAGGCCTTGAATGTCAGTGAAGGAATCCAGTCTTAATCAAGAAGCAGCAGAGAACCATTGAAAGTTATGCTGGGAAGTGATGTGACTGGTATGTGTGCTTAGATCATAGTGATTGGAGGGAGAGGACCTGGAAGGAGCTACGAGGGTTAGGAGACTCCTAGGAGTCCGGGGTGAGGTGAAAAGTGCCCAAGAGTATCTGAATAGAAAGGAAAGATAGGATGGGAGAGACTGGAATGGTTGCTTGAATTTCTGCAGGGAGGGGTAGTAAGTGAAGGCAGAAAGTGGCTGATGTCACAGTTAATTCTCACCGTCTAAGCCTTGGTAACCTGGGAGAATGACTTCTTCCAGGTGGGGCCCTGGTGCGCCATCTTTGCCTGCCCCATGCTGAACAGATGCTCAGTGACCATTTTGGCAATAGCAGAGCTCACACAGGCTGTGAGGGGTTTTCGTTTGGAGGAACTGCCTGAGTTTCATTGGAGACGCATGGGTCTGAGGGGATGATGAGTGGACAGTTGAAATTGCAGCAACCGGATGATGCAAGGGAGCCAGAGAAGAAGGGACAGGATGCTCAGAGCAAAGAAAGAAGTCACTGAGGCAGCATGGAAAGGAGCCCTTGCCAAGGTAAGAGGCGTGCCTAGGTTCTGTGACATCCTGGAAGCTGGTCCTCAGCATCAGATGCCACAGAGAGAGGGGATAAGAAGATGGGGGAGTAAAGAGGAGCTTTGGGAATTTAGCAATTAGGAAGTTATTGGTGCCCAGTGAGACAAGTAATCCAGGCAAGTGGGGGTGATAAAGATGGGGAGACAGAGAGATACTACCTCAGCACTTCCCAGTTGGGTGCCTGGGTGCTGTGCTATGGATTGGTCCCAGGGAGTGGCCCATCCCTTACTCAGCCAGAACCCCAGACCAGACTCCCACAGTGTCGGGCAGCCTTCCCACGCTACCCCTGTGTACCTTACACATTTTCTGTCTACCGTAACCTGGAAGATGTTGAAAACCAGACAGACTCCAGACAACCCACTGAAGAAGTTTGGCTGCGGCAAGAAGAGGGAAGGAAGAGCCATGGGCCGTGGAGAAGAGTCTATTTGGGATGCTGGAGTGGGAGCTTGTTTGTAGGGCAGTAGGGTAGGGTGGAAGATGAATGGGGGAGAAGACAGGAGGAAGAAGAGATGAGACTAGAACTGGGAAGAAGTCAGTCTTGTTTCAGTGACAGAGGACGCTCAGCAGTAGATGGTCTCCCAATTGTACAGATGAGCCCTGGAGTTGAAGATGAGGATGTGGAGAAAGGCAGAGGCTGAGTTGGGCAGAAATTGAGGGGCAGTGCATCGGATGGCTAGATAGCTTTGGTGTTCTCAAACCAAGGGCCAGTTGGCTAGGGTGAAGGTTCTGGACATTTTGGCAGTACAAGCCCTTCCTCCGCACCCCATGAGAAAACCCAAAACCTTTGGGAACCTTTTAGCTACATGTTAAATAATGAAACATTGTGAGTTGATTGAGAGATAGGACACACCTGGGACATGTTTCCTCGTTTTAATGTCTGCAGCTGGCTGATTTTGAAGGAGGATAAAGATGGGAATCAAAATACAACTCATTTGCTGTCAGAGGCAGATACTGGGATGTGATAAATAATTGGGATGGGAAAGGACTGAATGCTTAAAAGCATGTAGAGAACAACCCAAATGGGCTAGCCTGATAATGTATTTTTGGAGGAGGTTTTGATATGTCCCATGCTTTATTATCTCCTCTCAAACTGGATTGGATTTCAGGGACGATGAAATAAACTGCAGTTTCCAAAACCTTGGCATTCAGGAATGAAGGGAACACAAGGGAAATAAAGGTGACTCGCCTTTTCTTCTGTACCGTATGTTCTGAGTGAACAACGCTGGGGCGCTGTAGAGTTTCTTTCTTCGACTCATAAGGTGTTAGAGATGCTCAGAGTTACCTCCATTGACAGATAACTTTAAGGCTCTAAAATAAATTTCAGAATCTTAAATCTTTTCATTATGTATATAGCCTACAGATTTTCATGGGAAGATGAACAATTAGTTTAGAAACACATTTCAGAGTTTGAAAGTAAAACCATGAAAGTGTTTTCCTAAACATGGCTCCTTTCAGGCGCTTTTGTGGATGTGATAAGGGGTGATAACTTTAGTTACCTGGAGTCCTCAGGATAGGAAATGAACTCACACTCATACTCTCGAACTGTGCTATAGCATTTTAGAAATCTCAGCGGTGAGTCCGCTTCCAGATTCTCTTCCTCTGCCCATCCTTCCATGCTCATGCTCTCTCTCTCTCTCTCTCAAATAAACAAATACATCCTTAAAAAAAGAAAGAAAAGAAATCTGTTTCATTCAAGAGGAACAAGGCCCCAGGTGTTCACCATAATTGTAGAAAGTAACCATAAAATAAATATAAACAAAAAATTCCCAAAAGAAGAGACTACAAATAACAACCACATATGTGAAACTAATGTTCAACCTCCTAGGTAGTCAAAAAATGCTAATAAGGAGAAGAATCCTCCCCCCCCACCAAATTACCAGATTTTGTCTTAATATGACTTTTAAATGGTGGCTAATGTAAAGTGGGGGCTCTCATTTGCTGTTCCTGAAGGGTGTTAACAGCTCCGCCCCATTTGGAAAGCACTTGGCAGTAGCTTCTAAAACCTTAATATGGGGCGCCTGGGTGGCTCAGTCATTAAGCATCTGCCTTCGGCTTAGGTTGTGCTCTCGGGGTCCAGGGATCGAGCCCCGCATCGGGCTCTCTGCTCCGCTGGAAGCCTGCTTCTCCCTCTCCCACTCCCCCTGCTTGTGTTCCCTTTCTCGCTGTGTCTCTCTGTCAAATAAATTAAAATCTTTAAAAAATGAAAAAATAAATCCTTAATATTTCTCATAGCTTCTAACCTGCTAGGAAGTAGGTAGTTGCTATTCCCATTTTGCTGCTGTGCAAGCAGACTGGTAGGGGTCAAGTGTCTTGTTCAAGGTCACACCACTGGTAATTGACGGCGCAAAGATTTGAACTTGGTTGTGAGTTTAAAGTCTAGGTCTTCCTGTCCTACCCTTGTGACTGACTACTCACACGCCTGATGTAACTAACTCCTCCCATTGGGAGGACGGCTGACCTTTGTTTTTCAGTTCCAAAATCCTGATGGGAGTTACCGGTTGGGGTGGAGGGTGGGTAGATTTGTTCTGACTTTACAAATTGGACCTGGGAACGCACCTTCCCAAATAAACAGTTGTCGAAGTGAGTGGCTGGGGCTTAAGTTGTTCTGGAGGACTGTACTTCGGAGGACTTACATAACCTTTAGTGGGCGGCCCCCAGAAGTTCACCACTGCACGTATACCCTCTTTGGAGGAAAAGTGGCTATCTACTAACATTAGAACTTTTTTGAACGTGGGGACAGTTTTTCCTTGTTGAACTCGGTGAGGGCTGGAAGAATACACAAGTGTGTCTTTGGTGTAGAAGAAGGCGGGAGGCGTGAACTTGCTTGCTACCCCTGCAATTTGTATTACAACATAGTTTGGTTAATAAACCAAGCTCTGGTGAACCAAGCGTGCAAATATTATTCCTGTATTGTTTATTTTATAAAATAACGTATAAATTGGTTGCTTTTTTAAAGCTCTCTAAGTTAAAAATCAGTGCCAGTCATTTATAACTATTTCAGTAAGTTGACTAATAAAGAAATAAATACTAAACATTTACACAGAGAATTATTTTGAGAATTGTAGAGAAGGTATTAGTCTCCTTCCTACTCCCCTTTCTCTGTGTGTGTGGGTGTGTGTGTATGTACATGTGTGGGTGTGGGTGGAAGATTGTTTGAAATTAGGATTCAGGTCACTCAGTGCTTTTTCTTTCACTTCCCAAATGATCCTTCAGGTGGTCTTTTTCTGAAAACAATAGCATGGTGGAAAGATTAACAGGAGGGGCTTCTGAGTATGGTTGATAGAATGTGGGGAGGCACTTGGGGTTCTAGCTAAGCCCTTCTGGAAATCTGGGTATTGCAAGACACTAAATCTTAGTGAGATAAATGTCTTATACCTCATACAGTGAATGGGGCCATTATTTGTAGGAACATCTGTTAAAGTGTGGAAAACAAAAAGACATAAATATGAGAGATAGTAACTATGATTAAAAAGAGAGCTGGATCTAGGGACATCTGGCTGGCTCAGTCAGTGGAGCGTGTGACTCTTGATCTCAGGGTCATGAGTTCAAGTCCCATGTTGGGCATAGAGCTTACTTTTTTTTTAAAGATATTTATTTATTTACTTATTTGAGAGAGAGCGCGCACAAGAGAGCACAAGCAGGATCCCCACTGAGCAGGAACCTGATGCGAGGCTCAATCCCAGGACCCCGGGATCATGACCTGAGCCTCATGATCTGAGCTGAAGGCAGATGCTTTTTTTTTTTTAAAGATTTTATTTATTTATTTATTTGACAGAGAGAGAGAGAAAGAGAGCACAAGCAGGGGGAACATTAGGGAGAGGGAGAAGCAGGCTCCCCGCTGAGCAGAGAGCCAGATGTGAGGCTCTATCTCAGGACCCTGGGATCATGACCTTAGCTGAAGGCAGATGCTTAACTGACTGAGCCACCCAGGCGCCCCTAGAGCTTACTTAAAAAAAAAAAAAAAAAAAAAAAGATCTAACAATGAGGAAGAAAAAACAAAAGAAATAGGAATAAGTGGTATGAAATGCTGATCAGTTTACAAGTCCAGATTTGTTGGCAGTAGTGATTTCTGATGTTTGGGACTACATTCTTCCCCATAAATTCCAAAAAGGATAAATCGAGGTTGCTAAGGTCAGATGGATTTATAATACATACCTGTTAGGGGTTGGGTGTTCCTCCCTGAGATTCTTTTGCAAGGACCCTGCCTAGGTACCCTGGAGCCCTCCGAGCTGGAAGGAAGCATCCAGCCCACCGAGGAGCACAAGCTCAGGGAGACCGTGAGCTTGGCCAGGATCAAACAGTTATGAAGGATGGAAACCGGACTAGGGCTCAGTTGCATCATTGGGCTTTACTCTCCCCACTACTCAGGGGGATCTACAATGAGCCCCGCAGTGCTACAGAGAAAGTACACCTCAAAATACTTCTTTATTAAACCCTAACACCTGACTCATGATAAGTGACTCACAGACATTTGTCAGATGTTGACAGCATGAATATTTAAACATCAACATTTTAAAAAACAGCCCTGTAGGCACCTGCAGTGTTCCAGGGCACTATATCACACTGTTTACAACTGTTACTGAATTGGATGCTTGCACGTCTGCTCTCATGATCTGTTTTATCCTGGAGGAAGCTGAGACAGAGCTAAGTGAGGGGCCCAGAGTCCCTCCTCTGGAAAGTGTTTGAGGCATCGTTCCAGCCACAGTGCTAGAGTGCCCCTCTACTGAGAGTTGACCACCAAATGCGTGTGAAAATGCCATTTGGAACGAGGCACAAAGAAATGGTGTGTACAAGTTAAAGAGGAGTGCGGAGTAACATGTCTGTATTCATTTTGGTGGCATTTCCAGGCACTTTTAATCCCTACCCTGCCTGGGGTAGTCAGAGCTTTAATGGCTGGTCTCTTTACAGTTTCAGAGATAGTGTTCATTGCTCTCGATCTTTCTTTGCTTTTCTGTGCTCTGCAGCTCCGTTTAATCGATTCCCTCCGATTTCCCTTGTGTTTTTCTTCTCACATCTTGAGGTGGTAAACTTCTTTCTTTAGATACCACGATATAAAATACTGTCACATGCATCTGTTGACTTGGTCTGTTGCCTGCTTCCTACTCTTGACCAAGTCCCACTTGCTTGTGCATGCATGAATATTCTTTTCTTTTTTTTTAAGATTTATTTTCAGGCAATCTCTACATCCAACCTGGGGCTTGAACCCAGAACCCCTAGATCAGAAGCCGCATGCTCCACCAACTGAGCCAGCCAGGTACCCCTGAACATTATTTTCTTCTTCTTCTTCTTCTTTTTTTTTTTAAGATTTTATTTATTTGAGAGAGAGAGAACACAAGTGGGTAGAGGGGCAGAGGGAGAAGCAGACTCCCTGTTGAGCAGGGAGCCTGATGTGGGACTCAATCCCAGGACCCCGGGATCATGACCTGAGCTGAAGGCAGACGCTTAATGACTGAGCCACCCAGGTGCCCTGAATATTATTTTCTTTTTTTTCTTTTTTTTTTTTTTAGATTTATTTATTTATTTATTTATTTGACAGAGACAGAGACAGCGAGAGCAGGAACACAAGCAGGGGGAGTGGGACAGGGAGAAGCAGACTCCCCGCTGAGCAGGGAGCCCGATGCGGGACTCGATCCCGGGACTCCAGGATCATGACCTGAGCCGAAGGCAGTCGCTTAACCAACTGAGCCACCCAGGCGCCCTGAATATTATTTTCTATGTAAATTGGATATAGTCTTTGCTTATCAATTATATTATCTATTGAACTATTTTCTAGGAGGACCGCAGAGAGGAGAGGTAGAATATTAGAGTAGGCATGTTAAAGATACGTGACATGAAAACACTTTACAACATAAGCTTTTCTTTTCTTTTTTTTTTATTTTTTTAAAGATTTTATTTATTTATTTATTTGAGAGAGAGAGAGAGAGAGAAACAGCATGAGAGGGGAGAGGGTCAGAGGGAGAAGCAGGCTCCCCGCTGAGCCGGGAGCCCGATGTGGGACTCGATCCCAGGACTCCGGGACCATGACCTGAGCCGAAGGCAGTCGCTTAACCAACTGAGCCACCCAGGCGCCCTACAACATAAGCTTTTCTGTTATAAAATGCTTGTCAGGGAGCGCCTGGGTGGCTCAGTCATTAAGCGTCTGCCTTCGGCTCAGGTCATGATCCCAGGATACTGGGATCAAGTCCCACATCGGGCTCCCTGCTCGGTGGGAAGCCTGCTTCTCCCTCCCCCACTCCCCCTGCTTGTGTTCCCTCTCTCGCTGTGTCTCTCTCTGTCAAATAAATAAATAAAATCTTTAAAAAAAAACCAACAACAACAAAAAAAAACAAATAAAATGCTTGTCAGGGAGGGAAACTCTGGTGCTGAATTCTAGAGTGGGAAATGGATCATGATGGCAAGGCTCTCGTAAGGAGAGTTAACGCAGGAAGGGGCTGGGATGGTGAGAGCAACTGGAGCTTGGGAGAGCCCCTTA
This sequence comes from Mirounga leonina, assembly GCF_011800145.1. Classification (NCBI taxonomy): domain Eukaryota; kingdom Metazoa; phylum Chordata; class Mammalia; order Carnivora; family Phocidae; genus Mirounga; species Mirounga leonina. The sequence continues at coordinate 32,432,504 of NW_023270305.1, read as the reverse complement.
AAAGCAGTTGCTTTTGCCTGGCACTGAAGGAAGAGAGAAGAACTTGCTGTGCAGAAAAGCCCAAGGCCTGAGAGATAGAGGAGCAGACCCTGCTGGCAGGCCACTCCTTTCCCTTGGGGAGGCAGTATGGCTCAAGGGGTCTGGGACTTGAGTTTGGCCACAGTTGGCTTCCCCTTGAAGTTCAGCCCAGCCCTGGTCTGGCTCTGTGCCCCGGTACCCTAGGGTGCTCTTTGGCAAAATGGGGATAATGGTATATTTGAAGGTTACTGAATTAACATTTTGGCTGAATAGACTGCATTTTTAAACCAGGATTTGCACAAGACTAAAACTAAATGCATCATAGAATGAATTTCTGGGATATAAAAAGAAATGAGTAATGTCATCCAGATAATTTATAGTATTATTACAACTTTATTAAGATGTTTAGCAGCCAAAAATTTTAACCAGTATCTTAATAAGTGGATGTTTTCTTGCAGTATTTGAAAATATCTTTATAGGAAATGGTTAAATGGTATAGTCACAGGAGGACCAGAAATGCTTCAACAAAAGTAATTAGCATATCAACTTTCAGTTCTTAGTGCAGATTTTGAATTTATATGCTTATCAATTACCTTTGGAAAGAGTTACATATCACTGTAACAGAATTGCCAGTTTGTGTGAATTCTTAATCAAATAGCTCTCAACAGAATGATATATGTACTGTTAGTTCATATATATGGAATATATATGTTAATTTTAACTTTTTACTTTGAGATATTTTCAGACCTAGAGAAAGTACAAAATAGTACAAAGAATTCCCACGTATTTTCCTCTAGATTTCCCCAAACGTTAGTATTTGCTGTATTTTCTTTATCTTTCTGTTTTTCCATAACTTTTTTTCTGAGCCATTTGAGAGTAAGTTGCAAATACAGTGCTCCCTTACTCCTAGGTAACTTCACGTGTATGTCCTAACACCAAAGACAATAACCACAATGTGGTTATCAAATCAGGAAATTAACATAGACCTATTGTCTCATCTATAGACCTTATTCAGATGTTGCTACTTGTCTTTAAACTGTCTTTTGGAGCCAAAGAAACATTTAAAAGAATTTGGGGGGCGCCTGGCTGGCTCAGTCCATGGAGCATTTGACTCTTGATCTCGGGGTTGTGAATTCAAGCCCTACATTGGATGTAGAGATTACTTAATAAAATCTTCAAAAAAAACCCCCCAAAACAAAAACGAATTTGGGGGAGGTGTCCAGGATGAGCCAAGGTCATGTGTTACACTTGGTTGTATCTGTTTAGTGTCCTTCAGTCTATAACAGATCTTTTGTCTTGTGTCTTTTACATTCTTTTGAAGATTACAGGCACTTATTGCGTAGAAGGACCTTGAATTCTGCTTTTTTTTTTTTTTTCAGATGTTTCTTCATGAATAGATTCAGGTTCTATATTTTAGGCATGAAAACTACGTAGTTGCTACTGTGTCCTTCTCTGCTTCTCATGAGGCACCATCTATTTTTCCTGCTACAGTTGATGTTAATTTTGATCACTTGGTAAAAATGACGTCTGCCAGGGTTCTCCAAGGAAGTTACTATTTTTTCTCTTTGTAGTTAATAAGTGTCTTGTTGGAAGATACTTTGTGACTATGTAAATAACCCGTTTCTCATCAAATTTTCATCCATTGTTTAGTATCCATTGATGTTTCTTGCCAAAACAATTATTACTTTGTAGTGGCCAAATTGATGGTCACATTTTGAAAGTTTGACATTGTAGTGGAAGAATGATAATTTTACAACTCTATAAATGCCTAGATTGTTTCTGTGATGCTCTACTGCATATTTGTGAATACTAAGTGAGATGAAGGAACAAGATCTTTTTGGTCCATGGGGGACCAAAAAAAATGAGTGTTGGGGTTTTTTTTTTTTTTATGACAGTTTCTTATTTTCATAGTTTTCATCATCTTTATTATGCCTGGATCATAGGTGATTTATCATGAAAGTGTGGTACATGATTTTGAAATCTTGTGAAATATTGAGGTAGCAAAGTTGACATTCTGCTCTGCACTCTTCATAGGATGTAAATAACTTCCTAATTAGGTTTTTAGGTTTTTATCTGATGACTCCTGTGGAGTTCCTCACAGACTGGATTTTGTTAAATGCAACCCTGTGATGTCCTGTAACATGTTTTTGTCCGTTGTAGTTCCTGAAAATTGTTAGCTGGATTTAGATTCTTTTCTTTTTTCTTTTTTTTTTTTTAATTTGAAAATCTATTTGGCTTTATTAAGTGATTTATGATTCAGGCAGCATCCCATCCAGCAAGTAGGGGAGTTCCCTGGATTTAGATTCTTGATCAAGCTTCAGGGTTCTCTCTCTTTTTCTCTCTCCTTTTTAATTTATTTTTAAAAGTCTCTTTCATAAATGGTGTCTTTATATTATGAAACACTTAAGGTCTGGTTGTCTATGAAATTAGCAGCCACCAATGATCATCACTCACATCCATTACTTCATTAGCAGTTTCAAAATGGTGATAGTCTATTTGTGTCATGCCTTCTTCATCTATCAGCTATACTGTTTTTTTTAAAGATACATTTATTTATTTATTTTTAAGATTTTATTTATTTATTTGAGAGAGAGAGATTGAGAGAGAGCACATGAGAGGGGGGAGGGTCAGAGGGAGAAGCAGACTCCCTGCCGAGCAGGGAGCCCGATGCAGGACTCGATCCCGGGACTCCAGGATCATGACCTGAGCCGAAGGCAGTCGCTTAACCAACTGAGCCATCCAGGCACCCCTGCTACTTATTTTTATAAAGTTTCATTAGAACACAGCCAGGCTCATTCGTTTGCATATTGCCTCTGGACGCTTTTGCAATACAAGGGCTGAGGTGAGTAGGTGCCATTGAGTCTATATTTGGCCCACAGAACTGAAAAGATATGGCCCAGTACAAAAAAGGTGTGCTGACCCCTGTAGATCATATGGGGAAAGCAATTTAAATGCTTGATTCTTTCCCTTTATTTACTAGTTTTCCGTTTGGTTTCTTATAACCTGCAAAGGTGACCAATGAAATTATGTTTTAAAATATGAACTCAGGGATTTCAACCTATTTCCTGTGTTTCAATCCATTTGTGAGTATTATTCTTATTGATACTCCAATTGTTTCATCTTTAGCTGGTGGAAGCCTCTTCCCATTGGCTCCTGAGTCCTTTTGACACAATCCCAGTGGTCTTTGATGCTTCCTTGCTTACTGTTATGGGAGGACATTCCAGACTCATCTTGTGCTTTTCCCCCTTCCAGATCAGCTATTTCTAGAAGGAGCTCTGATTCCTTTTAGTGAAATATGTTATTTAGAGACCATAGTCTGCTAAGGGTGCATATATAGTTTCTAAAGGTTATTCCATTTAATGTTATGAGCACACCACGCAATCATATAGAGTTTAGAAGTAGAATATAGTATGCCTATTACAACTTAAAAATATTGAGAAACACTTGCTCAAAAAGTATATGCTATTGGGCGCCTGGGTGGCTCAGTTGGTTGAGCGACTGCCTTCGGCTCAGGTCATGATCCTGGAGTCCCAGGATTGAGTCCCACATCGGGCTCCCTGCTCAGCAGGGAGTCTGCTTCTCCCTCTGATCCTCCCCCCTCTCATGTGCTCTCTCTCTCTCTCTCTCTCTCATTCTCTCTCTCAAATAAATAAATAAAATCTTTAAAAAAAAAAGTATATGCTGTTCTTTTTAAATGTACTCTTAATATTAGTAATGCAGTTAACTAATTCTATTTAAGAACTGTAGTTGTACATTGTAATTGTTTTCTATGTAAGATTAATGTTTCATGCTTATATTGTATTCTTCCAAAAAAAAATAACATACTTCTGCCACTGATAACATTTCTAGAGATAAAGCTCACAAGGATATTTCCATTAAACTTTACATGTAGAATGTTTCCCTGGGGACATCTGGGTGGCTCAGTCGGTTAAGCATCTACCTTTGGCTCAGGTCATGATCCCAGGGTCTTGGGATCAAGTTCCGCATTGGTTCCTTGCTCAGCGGGGAGCCTGCTTCTCCCTCTGCCTGCCACACCCCCTGCTTATGCTCTTGCGCTCTCTTGCTCTCTCTCTCTGACAAATAAATAAAATCTTTAAAGAAAAAAAAAAGAATGCTTCCCTGTTTCTGAAGCGGCATGTTCAGATAATGATGATGAATTCAAACATGCTTCATTTCCTTATTTCTCACATTGTTACATTAATTAAATATGTTGGTCACCCCTGTGACCACATGATTATTGACCAGGCAGAAATTCAGGCCTGAAGATTGAAGCTGAAGCTGAATAACAGATGTCGATTGAATGCTGAGGCCAAGGCCATATTCTGATATATTCCTAGGACCTTCCTCATAGTTGCAAAGATGAAATAAGGTTGTACACAAGCATGAAGAACATTGTCTGGTACAGTAAGGGCTTTGTTAAGGTAAACTCATTATCAGCATCAGCAGTCCTGGGTTTTCCGGTCCTCCCTAGCCCCTGTAAAATTTAGTCTTTATACTGTACCATTCCCTGGGCACTTAATGATACTCACTCAGTTTTGGATTGCTACTTTTCTAGAATCCATGTTCTTAAGGACCCTGGCTGTCAACTGTCCCTTTTGATCACTGTCACCCCTAGCACAGTACTTTATACACAAAATCTGCACATGTGTATTTGTTATTTATTTATATTTCCTTCTTTATGCATCATATATAAGAAAATAAACAGCGGGCGCCTGGGTGGCTCAGATGGTTAAGTGTCTGCCTTCGGCTCAGGTCATGATCCCAGGGTCCTGGGATCGAGTCCGACATCAGGCTCCCTGCTCCTTGGGAGCCTGCTTCTCCCTCTGCCTCTCTCTCTCTCTCTCTCTGTCTCTGTCTCTCATGAATAAATAAATAAAATCTTTAAAAGAAAAGAAACAGCAAAATTCGTCTTCCTCATGGACGTTGTAGGCTAACAAGGGCGATCATTGTTCACTTCTGGTATCTTTCAGGGTATAATCTTTGATAACTTGATCATTGGTGGTTGATCATTTTTATTTTACTTTTTTGAAGGTTTTCTCAATTTATCCCAGTATTGAGGCTGTGCATACATCTTTTTTGGGGTGGGGAGGGGCGAAGGGAGAGAGAAGAGAGAGAATCTTAAGCAGGTTCCACACCCAGCACCGAGGCCAATGCGGGGCTCCATCTCACAGCCCTGAGATCATGACCTGAGCCGAGATCAAGAGTCAGACGCTTAACCAACTGAGCCCCTAGGTCTACATGCATCTTTTAACAAATAAAGCAGATGTCTGTGCTGGAGGTAGACCTTTGATTCTGGCCCACTGGTTTGTAGCTGTGGGTTTTCCTTCATCTGTGATACTGGGAGTACGTCAGCAGTTGTGGAAGCCATATGTTTTTATAGGTCTGTGCCAAAGAAAATACTTTAGAATTACATTAGCAACCCCAAGGTATTTTGGCTGTTCTGAGAGGACACGTAGTTTTCCAGTTATATGAACAAGAGCTTTTGTTTCATACGGAAGGTTCTTGTAGGCTACGAGAACAATAATGCCACTCAGCGTTTCCCAGAGTAACATCCTTGGGATGTTAATAGGTAGGACAGAACTTCTGGGGCTGTTAACACGCCAGTGTGTACCATGAATCTCTTACAAGGGAGTGCATTGTGCAGTATTCCTCCAACCCTGTGTTTGGAATACTACCCCCTAACCCTCCACCCGCCCCCAGCATGCGTGTCCCCTCCTGCTCTCTGCCTCCCAGCCTCAGATGTGGTTCCTTGCTCCCTGTATGTGAACTCCCTTTACTGTTGGGAAAGAGGTGGCCTAGTCTCTGGACACTTGTCTGTGGATCCTAAACTTAGTGAAGAAGTCAGGGAGTGGGTCTCTTTTGCTCTCTATTGTCTTTATAGCACCAGGCATCTAGAAGGCCCTCAATAAGTATTTGTTGGATGAATGAAGGAACCACAGAATGCTTTATTTCCAAATGGCATCTCATGGGACTGGTGTTCCCCAAAACCCACTTTGGGAACAGTGGATGGGTCTGGGCTACCATTCTACTCATGGCACTTCCTTGTCAGTGTGAGTAACTAGGATTCTCTAGCTCTTCCTAGTTCTACTTAATTTACTCCATGCATCAGCTAGCAGGGAACCATCAGTGTACTTAAAGAGGAGGCTCAGCACTTGAAATAACTTGTCTCCATGGCACACAAGTGAATCGGCCAGGATTAGAGCCTTCGTTTCCTGAGGCCTGTCTTAGGGCCCATTCTCCCAGCATTAGTGACATACATAGGGACTAGTGTTCCAGATTGTTAGGGGAGGGAGAAATCAGATGCCCCTTTGTACACTAATTCATGCAGGCAGAACAAAGGTCCAGCTTGGTTTTCAAGTTCAAGTTTGGCTTATACGTGGTCCTTGGTGAAGATTATGATCTTGGGCAAATTAAAAACAAATGTTAAATAAGTCATAATAAGGTAGAAAGGGAGTTCAGGATTCTCATTTTTAAACACATGGGGGTAAACAGACCTCTCCTTAAGGCAGACGTTTGCCTCCCCTCCTCCACTTAACCTCTGTCTTCCATATTTGTGACTACTGTTCATTTTTACGGGTAGGTGTGTACACATGGTCTCGTGTCCATAGATACACAAGCCTTGTCTACCAAGCCCCTAGCTCTTCTGAACTGGGAAAATAGAAGTTTCATCAAATCTGGTAACACATCAAGTCCGAGGGAAGCACACATGTGGCAAGCTGCCCTCTTCCTTAAGAATAACCCACAGCTGCCCGCTGCCCCAAGGCGGCTTCCTTTTCCTCAGGTATCTCAAGGTGAGTGTGCAGGGAGGCAGCACACAGAACCCCCTGTGTTCTGCTCCCCCAGGCCGAGTTCCTGAGTACACTTTGGGCTAGACCTGGGGAGCTTGGCCTGGCAAGTTTTCGCAGTAAATAGGACTCTGTATGTGCAAGCCAAATTAAGTCTGCAGGCAGTCTTTATGAGCACAGTAACTGTTTCACAGATGTAAAGACGCTCCAGAGTACTGTGTATGTTTGTGGTCTCGGTCCCCGTAAAGTTGCCTTGAGCACATTGCAAGGACTCTGTACCTGGAGAGACGGTTCTCCTCTGTTCTCACTCTGCTTAGCTCTTCACTCTCAGAGTGGGCATCCTATTATTCCATGTGTGTGCATGTGTGCATGCGTGTGTTTGTGTGTACATGACTAGTTCTCAACTGGGGCCATTTTGCCCCCCCGGGGACATTGGCAAGGTTTGGAGACATTTTTCTTTGTTATGATTGGGGAGAGAACTATTACCATCTAGTGGGTAGAGGCCAGGGGTGCTGATAAACCCCTTAAAATGTATAGGATGGATGGTTCCTCACAACAAAAGATTAGGTTGCTCCAATATCCATTGTGCTGCAGTTGAAAACCCCGGTGTACAGACACATGTTATGTACACACGTGAAATAAACTGTGTGAATGTGTCTGTGTGTGTGTTTTAAAAAGGGACCTTGGAGATGAGAGTTGGATTTTAGTGACGGTCGAAAGAAACCGAGCCCAGAGGGGTGGAGAGAGTTGCTAATTTCATGGAGCCTACTGAGAAACATAGAAGGACTGGTCCTTGAGTCCCTCTTCTGTCTGAATAGAGCTTTGTGCAGTGATAACAGTTTTATTCTTTGAGTGTTCTCTGTGTCCCAGAGAAGTATTGCATACATTCACTCATTTAATCCTAAGAATGACCCTGTGGGTACTGTGGTTTTTCCTGCTTCATTCTAGAGGAAACCAGACTTGTCTGAGGGTACCTAGCATTCCAAGGGGCAGGGACTGGCAGAGAACCCAGATTTGTCCCGCTCCTGTTAAGTGGCCACCTCCCACTGGGCCACACGGATGGCGTGCGTGAGCTTGAGGGATGTGGCCTGAGCAGTGAAGACTGGGTGACCCGGGGAGTTCCTTCCAGGAGTTGCATTCTAAAGCTGTGGTTTGGAAATGGTCAATGGTGCCAGAGCTTTGTCTCTAAGAAGGCTTGAGCTGTAGAACAGAACCCTGAGCAGTGCTAAGGCCTCTGGCTGGAGAGCAGGAACGCCTGCACCGCCTGGGGGCAGGGGGAGGGTTTGGGGGGCTGAGAGGGGCGGAATGGGAGAGACCCTGACTGGCTTTCCCCGCCTTCCGCTCCTTTCTCCCTCCTTCCCTGCTCAGGGGACGTCCTGGGGTTAGTAGGACGTGAGGGGCAATTAGTGGTAATTACTCATCATTTGCGTAGACAGGAGCATGGTTTTAGAGGTGCCTTCTGGGACGAGAGAGGCTGGGGACCTCCTGTCAGAACGTTGCATGGAGGACCAAGAGGAAAGCAAACATCCTGTGGGGAGGAAGGAAGGTACAGAGCCAGCCTCCTAGGGAGGTCAGCTGTAGATACTCGCCGGTGTGAGTGAGGTGCTCTGAACCCACTGGTAGTGCAGGCGGGAGACGGGGCAGCAGCTGGGGGACGCCACACCGAGGAACTGACCAGTGGACAGACTTCCGTTTCCTCCTGTGTCCCCTCTGCCGTGGGTGCTTTGGACCTAGGCCAGCCGCTCTCCTCTGGGACCCCCTCTATGCTTTTGGGTTTGGTGTCCAGACTCCATGTGAAGCCGGGCTCTTTTAGCACTTTATAGATGTATTTTGTTGTGAGGAGGTATGAGCCTGTTTAAAAATAATTTCTGACCAAACCTTTTACTGAGAGAGGTTTGGCGGCAGAGAGAAAACCCACCTTGTGAGCCCTAAGAAAAACCATTGAGTTTTGAATTGCCAAAATCACTGTTGTTTGGGCCAGGATAGTTCTGGGGGATGGTAGTTTTCCCATCTCCTTTTGGAAAAAAAAAATTTCAGGGTTTCTCTTATTGATGTATCTTTCATCTGTGTGTTGTGCTTTAATAAAATGTTGCTATGCCTCTCTGTAAGTGGATAATTGAGCAGAAGAGCATGCTAATTTATCTCTCAGCCAGCCCTGTGGTGAGGCCTGCTTCTTTGGAGATGGTCCAAAACCAAACAGCCTCAACTCACCTGCTGAAGGGCCCCCTGGCACCAAGATAGGCCGGAACCCCCGGCACGCCGCGCTGTCTGTTAGGAGGGTGTTCTCCGTCCCAACAAAGCTCTCTGTTATTGGAGACCCGCGCCTTTAAATCAGACTACATTTCCCTCCCTGGTATAGACCGTCTTCCCTCAGGCCAGTTTCTGTCTCGGCCTTGGCTGTGAGGATGTGGAAGCACAATCGGGCTTTGTGGTGAGGAGCGCTTTGCAGAGCTCGGGAAGGTGGGGTTCAGCCTTGTATAAATAAATAACAGCAAGCGAGCTTCAGGAAAAGGGGATTCCTGGAATGAGAGAGACTGGCGCTCGAGACAGGAAACTCTTCCTGGGGTTTCTGCAGCCTCTGCAGCTTCTCCGAGGCTTGTTGTCCTGCCTGTGGCTTCTGGGCGGCCCTGGAGCCTGCTGTCCTCCTCCTGGAGCCTCCCGGACTCCCTCAGTGCCCTGGACCACCCGCCAACCTCCGGGAACCTGGCTTGAGCCCCTTTCGTGGTCCAAAGAGATGTGCTTTGCCCCTTGTGAGGCTCAACTGCAGCCTTGGTCCCGGGCCTGCCCCGCTTGGCTTTTCTTCACTCCTTGCATTTGGGTTAGTGATGTCCTCTCCAGAAGGAGCCGGAGACAAGAAGGGCATAGCTGGCTGCCTGCACTCTGGAAGACCCGTTCCGTACGAAGGGAGGCTCACGCATTCCTTCTGTTTTCCATAGCACTGCCTGAACTCTGACTGGTTTCTTTTTTTTCTTTTATAAAATATATATCACTACACCCAGTGCGGGGCTTGAACCCACGAGAGTTCAAGAGTCGCACACTCTTCTGACTGAGCCAGCCAGGCACCTCCGTCTGGCTGGGTTGTGTGTAGGCCTTTTGACATCAGAGATGGGAAAAGCCCGGGAGAAATTAAAGCTCATATTTAGGCCTTCTTTTTTTTTTTTTTTTAAGATTTTATTTATTTATTTGACAGACACAGCGAGAGAGGGAACACAAGCAGGGGGAGTGGGAGAGGGAGAAGCAGGCTTCCCGCGGAGCAGGGAGCCCGATGCGGGGCTCGATCCCAGGACCCTGGGACCATGACCTGAGCCGAAGGCAGACACTTAATGACTGAGCCACCCAGGCGCCCCCAGTTTCATGCCCTGTAACGCATATAGACTCATGCAGCCACCGCTGCAGTTGCAGGTCCCTAAAAACTGCTCAGGCTACCCTTTTGTGGTTTACCCTCCCATCCCTCTTTGCCCTGGCAACCACTGCTCTGTTTCTAACACTCTTCCCAAAGATTTGTTGGCCACATTATGTGCATCTTACTAGGAATTTCACTGCCTACCGGTGTAAGAGAAAAACATGAAAATCAAGTCCGCTCTCTGGAAAGCCTCCCACCTTTCTTTGCCCTTTATTCTGACTGCACTGACTCTGCCACCTACCAGCGCTCCTCCAGTATGGACAAGCCAGCGTTAACCCAGCCTGCCTCCTCCCCACCTGCCTCAGCCGTGTCTGCCGCATGACATTTTTATCTGTTCCATCTCTGTGTTCCGGCTTACGGTAAACACTTCTCTTAGCCCAGTGCTTCAAAACTGTGTGTGATAAGAAGACACAGATGCATTCAAAGTGTTAAAGGAATGCTGTCAATAATAACAACCCTAAGCTAGAGACTGCCCAAGGAAGAAAGAGGAGTTTGAAAAAACGAACACAGGAAACTCTTAACAGTGGATTTGAGCCCATCTTTTATTTTTGAAGTCTTGGTACATCTTAAGAAAGTTAAGAGGCTTAATTTTGTTCCTGAGGATCATTTACAAACAGCATCGAGAACCCACAGCTCATTGCTGTTGAATCGGTGTAGGACAGGGGTGGTTGTCCAGGTCTGTCTGGCCTCTCGTTGCGGGTATGGAAGACTTAGGACCAGACATGTGATCCATCAGCGCACAGCCGTGAATGCCCCTGCTGGGCTAGCTTTGGGGAATATGCCAGTGTCCTTCTAGCAAAGACTTTGCCATCCACTTGGCTCACAAAAAATCTACTTCCTCAGCCTGCCCAAGCGCCCCCGGAGCGCTGTAACAGCTTCACCCCATGAGAGACTTTTCCCGTTAAATCAGGTGTTGACGTCAGAGTTTCCCGGCTACGTTGCAGGTGCCCAATATCCTGGTGAAATTTCAGATTCTTAGATACTTGGGAGGCTTGAATGAACTCAGAGTATTTTTTAGCATGCATAAAGTCTGTAAAATGGGATTTGGATGTTTGGGTTTTGGTGCCAGAATTTGATTGGCCCTTGTGGGAGGGGCACAGACGTGGGGAGAAGCTGAGCTGTAAGCGAGGGGAGGTGCCCCTGGGGGGGTGAGTCCCCTGAGCTCCAGGCCCTCCCTCGGGCCCCGGGGGCTTGCCCTTCCCACCTCCTGGCCGCAGATGGCTCCCGTCAGAGGAAGGGAATGACTTGTGTGTGCTGAGGCTGGTCCCCTGTGGTGGTGGTCTTCAGCCTGGGGAGCCCGGTTAACATGTGAAGCACTCAGGCCATAACAGGAAGCCCCTGTTTGTGCTCTTGAACATATTGTGTCTCTGTGCAAGGGTGAGAACGATTTTCCACACTGTGGGCCCAAGACTGGCGGCTCCTTAGCCAGGTTGGTGTCTAGACCCTGGCCTGAGAGTAGGAGCCAGAGCTGGGCCTGGCTGCATCCTTATAGGAACTCAAGCTCCCGGTGGCCAGGCCGAGCCTGGGCTGGGAGTCAGGTGAGCAGTCCTAGGTGGGAGCCAGAGGCCGAGGGTCTCACAGGTAGGCCCCACAAGGCAAGCCAGTGGTGGGCCATAGTCCTGGCGGACTGCCCTCAGAAACAGAAGTTTGGAGATCACAGCTTTGAGATAGCCCCAAAGGTTGAGAATTACTGGCCCATCAGAACTCCCTGGAGGCCCCCTCCCCCCCTTTTTTTTGAAAGGACACATGCCTGACCCATGTGCCCAGAATCTCTAGATCATGGGACCCTGGCACTTGTATTTATTAAAAGCTCCCCTTTAAACGGTGGTGCATAGCTGGGTTGAGACCCCCCTGCCTCGGGCAGTGGTAGGGTCTGCAGGCTGCTCTGTGGCTACAGACGGAAGGCAGCCCCAGCAGGAAGGTCGGAGAGCAACAAAGTCGGGCCCTGCCTTACCTCAGCCGGGCTACCCCTTGTTACCTACCGGATTCCCAAACCAGTGCTATTCATGTGTGCTTGGTCTCTGCACGGCTTTGTCTCCTCTGCATCTAACTAAACTAAAATCATCTCAGTTCATGGACCAAGCCTCCCCGTGCTCTTCTGTTCTCACAGAAGACATTCTGGTTTCTCCTTTAAGATGATCTCTGGGGGCACTTTCTGTTTCCGTGGGGGTGGCTTGCCCTTCTCACTTGTGGCACTCCTCACTTCAATAGCTGTCAGCTTGTTTCTGGATCCTTTTTTGAGTTCCTGGCGTGTAGGAACTTCCTAACCAAATCTTATTAAATTGATGTTTTAATGAAAGGCATTTTTAACTCCCTTCCCTCTCTGCCACCACCCCCCCTGTTTTATCAGAATTACTCCTCCACTCATACCCAATAAAGGCCGCCATAGACTGGACCTGTAAGAAACCAGACCCGAGGCCAGCCCCAGCACGCTCCTGAGAACCACTAAGATAAACACAAAATGCACTCTCGCCGAATTCTGAGAAGGAAAGGCCCTCAAAGGTCATAGGGTCCAGTGGCTCTCAACCCTGGCTGCACATTAGAATCATCTGGGGAGCTTTTAAAAAATGTTCATGCCCAGCCCCCACCCCCTGAGATTTTGATTCAGTTGGTCTGGGGTGGGGCTCAAGCTTGCGTGGAATTTTCTTAAAAGCTCCCCAGGGGCTTCTACTATGCAGCCAAGTTTGTAAACCACTGCCCTAGGCCAAAACTCCTCACAGGATATTTGAATGAAAGGATTACAAAGATCCCTGCCTGCTGAGGGGGTAGCCCCCCAGTAAGTCCGGGGCTGGTGAGAGAGTCACCAACAGTGCACTCCTGGATTCCCTAAGCCCCTTCCATCCTCCAGTCTTAGCCTCCAAAAGACTGGGCCTTGGACCATCCCTCCTTCCCAGAGACCAGAAGCAGACTCTGAATAGAATCTAATTTTAAACCGATGAGTGGAACCAGAAGGAGACGTGGTTTGATGGGCTCTGAATTAAGATCTCCTTTTCCCAGGCCATATATTTGACTTCATATATTGTATTAGTTCGCTAGGGCTGCCATAACACAGGACCCCAGAGTGGGTGGCTGACCCAACAGAAATGTGCTCCCTCCCAGTTCTGGAGCCTGGGAGTCTGAAATCAAGGTGTCAGAGGGTCGGTTCCCTCTGGGGGCTGTGAGGGGAGGCTCTGCTCCGGCCTCTCTCCTTGGCTCTCAGATGGCTGTCTTCTCTTCTGTGTCTCTTCACATTGTCTTCTCTCTGTGTGTGTCTGTCCAAATTTCTCCCTTTTGTAAGGACACCGGTCCTATTGGATTGGGGCCCACCCTACTGACTTCATTTTAACTTGATTCCCTCAGTGAAGACCCATCTAAGGTTCCATTCTGAGGTACTGGGCGGGGTGGGGTGAGGACTTCGGCATATCTTTTTGGAGACCTGTACAATTCAGCCTGTAACTATTATCATCTAAGCTTTCTCCCTTAACTACAGCTTTTAATGGGTAGACCCGCGTATTTTTCTTTACACCCTTACATTGCTCAGAGCGCAGAGCTCCGGGGCTGGTTGATTATCAGCATTCAGCACTAATTTGCTGACAAACTGACTTCTGTTCTCCTGGTCCTGGGTACACTTGGAGGATGATGGTTTACGTTCAGGCTCCCCCAGCGATGGGTAGAATTCCTCTAATTTCCTCACAGTGGCAGGAGCTGCTGAGGGCCTGAAAGGAGAGGTGAGCTATGAGGGGCGGGCCTCCCCGGCCCCAGATAAAGGCAAGTCACATGCTGATGTTCCCCCTTGGTTTGAGTGGATGCATTTATTTATTTTATTTTATTTTAAAGATTTTATTTATTTATTTGACACACACAGAGAGAGCACAAGCAGGGGGAGCGGCAGGCAGAGGGAGAAGCAGACTCCCCGCTGAGCAGGGAGCCAGATGCGGGACTCGACCCCAGGACCCTGGGATCATGACCTGAGCCGAAGGCAGTCGCTCAACCGACTGAGCCACCCAGGCGCCCAAGTGGATGCATTTAGGCTCTGGAGGAGAGGGCCCATGTTGGGCGATGGTGGTTCTTTGGAAGGTGCAGACATTATCATTGGTAACCAGGTTAGGGAGTCGTGACAAGGGTGTGAAGAAGAGGCAGTGTTTCATTCCCGTGGAAGTTCTTTGTCAGCTGCTTACTCTAGAGGCCGTTCTTCCACAGACAGAATTCAGGCAGGCTCCAAACACTTGGATGGAGAAAAATCACACTTCATTCTCACCAGCTGAAAAATTGCATTTCCTTCAATTATGAATGGAGACAAGAAACCATAGTGACATTAGCCGTACCTGTGACCACCACCAGTAGGAACTGCGGGGATTTTTTTCCAATCTGTTGGAGTCATTGTCGATATTTCTCTAAGTTTCGTTAGCCTCGTCACTGCTTCAGAATTGAGGTGGTTATGAGACTCACGGCTAGGTCTTATTTAATATGTTAATTAAATATTACCACAGCAAAAATTTTTTAAATATTTTGATAACTGCAATTTACCATAATTGGCTTCCTTTGGAATGCTATGGATTTAATTTGTGCATTTAATGCCATTCTGTGGAAGGTCTGCAGGCTTCCCCAGGCTGCCAAGGGGGTGGTGGTGGGGGGGATGTCTGTGGCATTAAAGAGGTTAAGAAGCCTTGGTTTGTGTTTGTAATAACCACTTCCTGTCCCCATTCGGTGGGTAAATCCTATCAATGGAGATAATTCTAGATTGCAGTCTTGACAATCACTGATTTAGTTGATGTTTGTATCCTTTATTTTTGGCTCCTTGGAGCTAAGCCCTGTGTGCATGTGCACTCACATGGACTTGGATTTGTCTTCTTTTTAAAGATGACAAGGATTAGGGAAACATTTTAGAACAAGCCCAGCTTTAAATATGCCCTCCAGTGCTGTTGGGTCCTGCTTGGGAAAGCTGTTCTCTGTCTCTGCCAGTAAGTCTCCTGTGAGTGGGGCTGAGAGGGACTTTTGGCAAAATAACCACCTACTCCTCCCAGAGCCCAGTGCACTGGGACGTGCTCTTCTTGGTCACTCTGGAAATGTGCAAGCCTCACACCAGTGCTTGAGCTGCCCGTGTTGGACCTGAAAGCTGGGCTCACAGAACCAGTTCCAGGTGGCCTGGGAAGATGTTGAGGGTGCCAGCTCCCAGGTCCTGGTGGCTGTGAAATGATTTGATTGTAGATGATTAGGTTTATGGGGGTTTCTGTGGGGTTTTGTTTTTTACTTTCCTTTTGAAATAATTAGACTCACAGGTAGTTGTAAAAATAGTACATAAGAGTACTGGGATCTCTCCCCCCAAGTTTCCGCCAGTGGAGACATTTTCTATAGCTCAAGATCAAAATCAGGTCATTGACAATGGTATGTTACTGTGACCGCTAACTGGTTTACAGGCCTTAATCAGTTTTCTCCGTTTTTCATGCCTTCACTTATGTGTGTTGTTTGTACAGTTCTTGCTGTTTTTTTTTTTAAAGATTTTATTTATTTATTTGAGAAAGAGAGAATGAGAGAGAGAAAGCACATGAGAGGGGGGAGGGTCGGAGGGAGAAGCAGACCCCCTGCCGAGCAGGGAGCCCGATGCGGGACTCGATCCCGGGACTCCAGGATCATGACCTGAGCCAAAGGCAGTCGCTTAACCAACTGAGCCACCCAGGCGCCCTAGTTCTTGCTGTTTTATCCCATGCATGGGTTTATGTAACCACCCCCACAATCACAGTACAAAACCGTTTACAGAACATATTTATAAACTGAGTTGTGAGGCACATAGTGTAGTGAGTTATTACCAGTTTTGTTAATCAAAGCACTGCCCATCTGCCTCGAGGCTGGAGGTATTAATTTGATGTGTCTGCAGGCCTGTGAGCATTTGGACCCCTTGTGTGTGCATCTCCAAGGTCCGATCTAGACCTGGACCCCATGCAGCGGCAGTCTTGGGTGGCGGTGGTGCTTGTGATCCATAGGCACGGCATTCTGCGTCCGGGGTTTGGGATCAGGGTGTTTCTCTGAGCTGGAGAGCAGGAGTAAAGCAAGACAGAGTTGGGGAACAAGGGCAGCGTCCAACTCTTGGGGGTCCAGAGCCTCACAGGGGTGAGAGGACAGTTAGGGAATAAGGAGACGCCCTGGCCAGGCCTGGGCAGACCTGGTGGGGGATATAAGGAAAGGTCATCTTTTGGTGGGCATGGAGGTCCCTGGGGGCCCTGCTTGTCCTTCCCTGCATCCCTGAGTTGACTGTGCTGCTGGGCCTGGCTTCCAGATGCAAGATAGGAATCATAGTTGCTCCACGGCCTTGCTCATCTGAGGTCTGATTACCATGGTAGGTAATGGTATAATGGTAGGTACCATTTAGAAATTCCAGGGCACCCTCAAAACTATGGTGGTAACTTTCTCCCAAATCCATGTGTTGATTGTGTCTTTGGCACCTCTCCGTTTACCAGGACATCTGATTAAATGGAACACTTCGTTCTCTAACCACGTAGGATAACGGCGCTTACTGTATCTGGGTTTATGGTTTTAGCCATTTGGGGATGCTGGTGCACAATTATCTGTTTTTATTTTTTTGTTGGCGGCTCTTTCCTGTTTCTTTGGTTAAGGTTTTCAGCTAAGTACTTAACCTTTATAGTCAGAGATAACACTCTGGTCCACACCTGCAGTCACGCACCCCACTGCCCTTTTCTCTTGGCTGAAGCCAGCGACATGGGGCTGCCGGGTGGAACGAACTAGTAGTTGGTACACGACCAGCCCCCATAAGCCAGTGCGGGGACGCTAGGCTGAGATACAGAGGGGCGCGGGGAAGGATGGTTTAGTTAGGTAGGCCCACCCTAGTCCCTGCAGGGGCTCGTTAACCCAAGTAGATGTGGGGCCGGTGCCGGGGAATTGGGGTGCCTGAGTGCTGCCAAGTATGAGCACCATCCACTGACTGTCTGGGTGTAGACAGACTTAGGAGCAACAACCCTGGCCCAGGCAGGTTATCAGAGGAAGGCCTCAAACCCATTTGTAAATATACTTTTAAAAAAAATTATTTATTTATTTTAGAAAGAGAGAGAGAGCATGCGTGCACACGAGCAGGAGGGGAAGAGGGGAAGGGAGAGAGAATCTCAAGCAGACTCTGCACTGAGCACGGAGCCCGACTTGGGGCTCGATCCCATGACCCTGAGATCATGACCTGAACCAAAACCAAGAGTCAGACGCTTAACCGACTGCACCACCTAGGTGCCCCTGTGATATGCTTCTTGAAACTAAGCTTGTGGCAGGAGGCCAAGGTTGCCACCATCCCAGGACAGAAATCGAATTGAGCTAACATCCCACCTCCATTTCCTTCACTCACCTTACCCTGCCCATTCCTATCAGTTCCATCTTCTAAAGACACCGTCACTTTGTGACTTCATTTCTGGGAAAGCGGCTTCACACACCGAGTCTGAACTTCCCCGACTAATTCTCCAGGTCTCTCCCGTCTGACCTCACCCAGTTGGATCAGCCTCACTTCTGACCAGTCCCAAACCCTACCCCTTCCCCACACTTCACGTGCTTCTCCTTCCCTTCCAGATGCCATCCCATGACATTCAGTCCCTTTTCTAACAATATTTCTTTGATGACCTGAGCTCCAGAGGAGTCTGCTGTCGCATTTCCCCCTATGTACCTCATAGTCCAACACACTTGCTTTGTGTGTTACGTCACTGTATTGCCTTATGACTTCTGTGTTTTTATCCATATATCTATATGTGATGCATGAACAAGACAAAGCCTATTGTGTTGTTCTCTGGTTGTTTTTGTGCTTAGGCTTTCTCTCTGACTAGGGGAGGACCGGACCCCCGTGCGATAGTTTTGGTCTGCCCTGGGCACCCAGTGCACACCCAGTGTGCATTCTCCATCAGTGCTTGCTGAGTGAGAGATGCAGTCGACTCCCATCATGAAGTGCCAGACGGCTCCGGTCTGGGTCCTTATTCTGTAGGCTCTTCCAAAGCAGACTGGGGTCTGTAACTACAGGCTCCCTTTTTAGTAGTCGTTAGGCTGGAATGCAAGGGGCTGGCAATCAGAATATTTTAGCGAATGGCTCGGTTCTACTTGAGCCTGAGATAGTTAAACTCGCTTTGAGATAACTGAAAGATCAGAATTGAGAAAAAAGAACAATATTTTCTTGTAATTAAAAATTGAGGTAGGGACGCCTGGGTGGCTCAGTTGGTTAAGCATCAGGCTCCTTGCTCAGCCGGGGAGCCCGCTTCTGCCTCTCTCTGCCACTCCCCCTGCTTGTGCTCTCCAAGTTCTCTCACTCTCTGACAAATAAAGTCTTTAAAAAACAAAAAGTTGAGGTAGCTGAAACCCTTCTGCACACTTGAGCCTGGCAAGGTCTATTTGAAAGGTAAGTATCTCGGAGGGAGGAAGATGAGGTCCCAAGGGCCAACTGTTAGCTAACTCTCGGGGAGGGCTCCCTTAGCCCAGCAAGTGGAGATGCTCTGGACCACTTTCCCTGCAGTGTGGAGACATGAGCTGGCTCTCCTCTCCTGTGCCGTCTTAGGGTCGGGGCAGAGACCGTGCGTTTCTTAGGTGGGCCTCATTTTCAGAAGCATCAAGCCTGGCATTTTCAACAAAGTGAGCAATCCCTGCCTATAGGAATAAGTCAGTTTGGCAGGAGGGGGCATGTCTTATGTTTTCATCAAAAGAAAATTGAGCAGTAGAGAAAATAGAGATAAAACGATTTTAAGGAGCAAGTAACCCTGCTCATGGTGTAGAGCACCAAATCACAGGGTGTTCCCGGCTGCCATTACCCTGCTCTGATACAAGCCAGAATTTCCAGTTATATTCAGTAGCTCCTTTTTGGGTCACTTTTGCCCCTGCTTTCCTGCTGCTATTCAAAGACTTCCCTTATTGTAAAGGGCGAGAGTCCTCTCTGATTCTTCTTAACCTCTCTGCTAATTCGAGCAGCTTCTCTCTCATACAAACTTAGGACTGAACATCTCAGGAAAGAAAAACAGGGCCCAGGAAACTCACCCAGAGTGGAGTTTGAAAATTAGTTTTTCCCACCTGCGCAGGAAGCCAGCACCAGTCGGTGTGAAAGGACTCTCTCTTCTCTCCCCTTTAGTCACTCCCAGAGTGGAGCCTCAGCAGGAGAATGGGCAGGCAGCCTGTGGACAGAATTCCCTTGACTTTTCCTGCCTAGGAACATCTTAGGAAAATGCACTCCTTGAAATTTTTTATTTGCACCTGCCGAAAGCATAGCAAGGCAGTGGTTTTTCACACTCTGGGGAAGGATTGTGTAGGAATGATGTGCAGTGGGCGGGGGGATTCTGTTTTAAAATGCAGATTCCTGGACCTCACCCTTGGCTGTTATGATCCAGATAGGCCAGGACTGGGGATCTGTTGTAAGGATTCCTAGGGTGATTCTGACAACAGCCGGGCTTGGAAACCTTGGGGGTGTGTGCTGTTGACTCACTGGGCCCAACAGTGGACTCATGAGAAGTTCTGCCCCTGTCAGGAACCTTCAGAGCTTCTGTTGTGGGTAAATGTTGGGAGTGCCAGGCCTCTCCATATGGTCCGTGAGAAACAGCCATTCTTGTCATTCAAACATTGTTGATGAACAGCGGTTCCATGTGATAGTCCTAGAAAGACCCATGAAGTGGGGCTGACCTGGGCCGTGGTGGAGCTCTCCTGTCTGCTGGCTTTGCAGCTTTGGCCAAGCCATTTGGCCTTGCCAAGTCTCCATCTTGTCATCTGTAGGAAGGGGACTGTGCATCACCTTTGCCAGATTATTGTAAAGCATGGAGATGACACATGTCGAGGGTCTCTGGTACTCAGTAGCTGCTGTTTTTGTCCTATTGGAATAACCTTCCCCAGCTCCCTCCACCCCACTTCCGGCTCTAAAACATCCTTTGGTACTGCTTGAGTCCTGCTGGCACCTTGCAGAGACCAGTTTCTTAGTCTTCCTCGCTTCTGCATCTTCTCCTGGACCATCCAATGAGATGGACAGTGCTATCCCCCAGGGCCTATTTGAAACGTCTCCTTGGTGTTGCCTCCGGAAGGCAGATTTTAGTCACGTACCCACCGTGAGCTCCCCCCTGGTGCTTCACCTCAAGTCACATTCCCCTGTCTGTCCAGCTAAACACACCCGGTAGGGCTGTATGACAGGTACCAGATGGTGATGTTCTGGTAATGAAGAGACGTTCAGGTAATAATGAGGCCTCCCTCACATACTTTGTTCGATCCATACTCCTTGTTCGCAAACCCACTTGGCACTTTCTTGTCTCAGGGCCTCTGTTCTGTGTTCCCTTCACTGAGAACATTGTTCGCCCTAACTGTGTGGCTCTGGTTTAATAGTCGCCTCCTCAGTTCCCTGACCATCTCTTTCAAAACTGCAGTGCCCCTCCTCCAGCCTTCTTTCTCTTCCTCTCCCGCTTTATCTTACTCCATAACACCTACCACCGTTTGGCCTCGTCCACCCTGAACAGTGCCCGGTACATAGTAGGTGCCCAATAAACAATTTTTTTTTAAAGATTTTATTTATTCACTCGAGACAGAGAGCGAGAGAGGGAACACAAGCAGAAGGGAGTGGGAGAGGGAGGAGCAGGCTCCACGCTGAGCCAGGAGCCAGACGTGGGGCTCGATCTCAGGACCCTGGGATTATGACCTGAGACAAAGGCAGACGCTTGACCATCTGAGCCACCCAGGCGCCCCCCCGCATAAACAATTTTTAATAAGTAGGTGGCGGCAGGATTTAAAAAGATTCAAATGCGCCTCCTTTTCTCACACAAACCTTGTTTCCAGGGAAAAATTAAGCTCATCACGTCCATCGCCCTTTCAAAAGGAGAATGAAGATAACAAGATGATCTTGGCACCTTTTCCTGCTCAGTCTCAGCAGAGGGGGCCTCACCCAGGTGCCTGATTGAAACGATCCGTTCTGAGCACTGACACAAGCACCAGCCTGCACTTGCTTGGCCAAGGTGCAGGGGGAGGAGGCGTCCCGACCGCACTCAGGGGTTGGCTCACAGCCTGACAGCACCTGAGACAGGAGACAGAAACCAAAAAGGGGCATCAGACAGGGATACTAAGAAGCACTTTGGTGAGGGCGTTTTCTTTTTATTAGAGTACATGGTGCCCATTGATTGATCATTGAAATAATGACCTTGAATTATTAATAAAGATTAAGTTGAATCAACTGTACCTGTATAGAAAGATAGGGGATTAGCACATGTATTTAGAAGACTCCCATCAAGCCAGTTTTTAAAGTAACAGCTTTATTGAAATATAAATCCCATACCATCAAATTCATCCCTACCGAGTTGGGCAACCATCACCACTAAGTGTAGGACGTTTTCATCACCCCTCCTCCTCCCACGCCCCGGCCCTTGGCAACCACTAATCTGCTTTCTTTCTCTGTGTTCTGACATTTCATATAAGTGGGATAATTCAATAAGCAGTCATCATGACTGCCTTCTTTCACTTAGCATAATATCTTCGAGGTTCATCCGTGTAGTTATATGTTAGCGTTTCATTCCTTTTTATGGCTAGGCCACATTTTGTTTATCCATTCATCCATTGATGAACATTTGGGTTCTTTCTAGTGTTTGGCTACCATTGAGCCCTTGTGAAACATAATGAAAGGCTTGATAGGGGAATGGAGCTTCCTGGCTCCTAAAACCGGGGTGGTGTTGCCCCAGATGGGCATAAGGATCTGCAGTGGTGTAGACATCTCATCTAGCTGGTCGTTGTCTACTCTGAAAGTGGACCTTCCCCATTTCTGGTGGCCTTTCAGTGCTGGTGTGCAATACGTGTGATTACCCAAGTGTTCCTCTCCTTTGACCTGTCAGCCAAATCTAAAGTCAGTCACCTCCCCAGTGTCTTTCCATCCTCCACTCTTGCCCTGCTGGTTTCTTCACAGCCTCCCGTTGAGCACCTCCAGCTCCCCCCAGCTTTCGTGTGTGCTCCCTTTCTGGGGCAAAGGATTCTCCCTCAGTGACTTCAGGTCCCTGCCCCGATCCCAGCTGTCCTCCTCAGATGGGTCCAGCTCCTCAGGCCTTTTTGACATTACTGCCTCGAACTGTTACCCATGTTTAACTGTGTGCTTTCTCATTTCTCCGTGTGATTATTTTCTTCTTTGATGTTGTTGTCTTGCCTTTCGGCCTCAACCGAGCCATAACTGCATTGTGGCACAGACAATGTCGTGGACCACCCCTGTCCCCGGGCTCGCCCAGAGCAATTCACAGTGGGCTCTCTGTGAATGCTGCCTGGTTTGGTGTCTGGGAGTTACGAGCCCTTTGCCATGTAACTGGAGAGGTGGAAGGTGTGAATGGAGGCACCTGCTCAGCAGTATAATGGTCTTTGGAGCAGGGATCAGGTTTAAATCATTTCGAATCCTGCTTTAACCTCTCGTTGTTAATTCCTGAAAGTGCATGGCTGAACTAGCGGGAAAGTAACCTGAATTTTGGTCAAAGCTTGAACTATGCATTTTCTTTCTGACCATGTGTATCTGAAGGGATCGTTGCTGATTCTCTCCCGTTCCTATCAGTCACAGACTTGAGTTAGGATTTGCAGTTAGGATTGGGGCAGTGGGGAGTGACTTGAGATAATGAAATCAGGAACAGTGAGGTGGGGCCCCATTCTTACTGGACTTGTCATTCTCTCTTTCCCAATGGATCAGGTAATCTGACATTAGCAGGTAACTCAGTTGAGTTTTTTCACTGCCTCTCAGTGGTCTGTATTCATTGTCAGCTGAGATAATGGTGAGCAGAGAAAGAAGAAAATTAAAATAGGAAGCTGGGAAGGGCAGGAAGAGAAATCTGTAAGCCTGGTAAACAAAAGTTGGCTGTAACATGAGCCAGGATATGACCAGGTACTTCTGACCACCTCAGCGCCAGCCCTCCACGTTTTCGTGTCGGTTGGCCTGTCTCCCTGCCTCACTGTTATCAGGCATGTTTAGGTCAGTCTTCTTTTTTCTTTCTTTCTTATTTGGCTGTTGTTCCTGAGGAAAATGGACCAGATGGATCTCTTAGAATCAGAGTTAGAGACTGGAAGGGACAGTGTCAACTTCCTTTCTGATAAAAAATCCAGTAGCTTTTGTAGGAAGCCGTCTCTTCCTCCTGGCTGTGCTGAGAGGCGCTGTCACCCTTTCCCCCTTACGACAAGGGTGCAAAATGGCAATATCTGTTGGGCTTTTTAGGGTGACTGAAAAGGCTGGAGGCAGCCGACCTCAGAGGCGCTGGAGGTAGGGTCTCCCCGATTGCCTCAGGTGTATCCTACCCCATTGTGGGGCCAAGAAGCACCAACTGGATTGGAAGCTGTGGTGTAGCAGTCTGGGTTTTGAGATCTGGGTCCAAAGCTCCCATCCTCCATTGACTGTGTGCTTACCTGCCTTGCAGCAGTGGTAAGAAGTGATATCTGGAAGCACCTGAGCCCACCAGTTCCTGCAGGAGGCTCATAGCTCAGTACCTCCCTCTCCCACATCTGCATGGTCAGGGGACTCGGGGCTGGGCAGTTTCTTCCTATGGTGGACAGCTTCACTTGTGGGGGGATTTCCTCCTTCTCTCCACCTATTATCTTCTCCATCCCCCCCCCCCCCCGGAGTCCTCCACGGTATGTCTCACTGTCTTCCATATCCTAGGCTGTCAAGCCTTCCTATCTCAGGGTAACTGGTCCTTATGTGGGCTGCCCTTCTTACCTTTACACATCCTGGCAAAAATAATGGCTTTCTACAAGTTACATGTTCCAAAGGAAGATCAGTGGGTCCTGGAAACCTGATATGTTAACCATGTATTTTTTTAAAAATTTAAAGTCCTAATCACAGACCTGTACCTCAGAAACAAATAATATATGTTAAAAAAAAAAGATAGTAGGAAGGGAAAAATGAAGGGGGGGATATCAGAGGGGGAGACGAACCATGAGAGACAATGGACTCTGAAAAACAAACTGAGGGTTCTAGAGGGGAGGGGGGTGGGGGGATGGGTTAGCCTGGTGGTGGGTATTGAGGAGGGCACATTCTGCATGGAGCACTGGGTGTTATACGCAAATAATGAATCATGGAACACTACATCAAAAACGAATGATGTAATGTATGGTGATTAACAACATAATAAAATTTAAAAAATGCAAAAAAAAAAATTTAAAGTCCAAATTCAATATTCACCACATTTTATAAAAAGGAAAAACGATGATAATCCTGTCACCTAACAAACCTGTTCTCATTTGAGTGTTTCCTTTATCTCTATTCTGATGAGTCCATATTAATAGTTATACTCAGAGTAGGTACACGATTTCCCTGGTTTCTCCACTCACTGCGCAACAATTTACCCCACGGTCCTAGGCGTAGCACGACGACGACCAAAGAACACAAACATCTTGTGGTCACAGTCAGCATTGGGATGACGGCACCTTGCTCTGTGGAACCAATAGAGAATCTTTTTTTTTTTTTTAAAGATTTTATTTATTTATTCATGAGAGACAGAGAGAGAGACAGAGGCAGAGGGAGAAGCAGGCTCCCCACGGAGCAGGGAGCCCGATGTGGAACTCGATCCCAGGACCCTGGGATCATGACCTGAGCCGAAGGCAGACGCTTAACTGACTGAGCCACCCAGGCGTCCGAGAATCATTTATTAATTGGTGACACTAACTAGTTCTGACTGGACAGATCAGTGATGTCATGGCCCCCTACCCCTGAGAAAAAGCAGGGGACCTGGTGGGGAAGGGAAGAAATCCGCGGGAGGTAGCGCCACATTCCGGTGTCCCAGGAACATCTCCACGTGTAGGACAATGAGCTCTTTAGAGCAGAAAGGAGTAAGTTTTTAAACTGTTTTAATCTTTCTGAAGAAAAAAGAAAACAGTGCCCTTTTTACATACTTTCCAGAATTTCCTGTGTTTCATATTAGCTGGTTACTGTTTTGGCTTCCTTTCATGGTAGTAAACACAGTTTGTTTTGTTTAGCAATTTCCTTCCCCCTCAAATACCATCACTGATCAATCCTGCCTTTGCCTGAGTCATAAATTCATGGGTCTCTTTCCTTCCACCTCTCACCCCTCAATTCACTCCATTTATTGAGTCCCTGCTGTGCACTAAAGATTCCAGAAGGGGCTGTGTTGGGGGGGGGGGGGAGGGTTGGTTGTAAGAAGGCAGTGGGTGCTGGAATCCCAGCATCTAGATGCTTCCACCCACCCTCTCTGAGGGCTCACGCTCTCCAGGCCAGGAACACTGACATTTAATGAGCACTTACTAGATAGTTACTTGTCCATTTTATATAGAGAGAAATCAAGGTCTGGTTGAGTCACTAGAATCAGAGAGTGGCGTGGCCTCAACTAAACCTCTGGCTTAGCTGTGGGCGCCACCAACCTGTTTGAGCTTTGAGAAGCACGGAGACAAGCAGGACTGCATTTTAAAACATGACTGTCTTAGTTGTCTCAAGTTAGGGGTCACAGTGCAGCCTCAGCCAGCTCTGCTGGGGTGTGGGCCTCCTGACTGCAGCCTGTTGTGGGTGAGGGGAGTTCGGGTGGAAGAGACGGTCAAGAAGAGGGTGCATAGCAGGAGAGAGGGAGGGGCTGTTAACCCAAGATGGGAAAAAGTGGCCACCATCAGAGTCCCCTGCTGGGAGAAGTACGGGTCCTGGAAGGTTGAGCTGATGTTAGTCAGACATTCTGGAGCTGCATTCCCTCCAAAGCCCCCCATGTTCTGCAGACATGGTCCTCTTTTGCTCCATAATGGTAATTGCCAATTACCGCCGTGTTAAAATCGATAGAGCCACTTACCTTGAACTCAACCTGATGTTGACCATTCCAATGAAATTAGGAACACCTGGAGTTTTTTCTCTCGGTTGGGCACAGAACGGTTTCTGGTTTTCCTTGGAATGAAACAGAGGTCTAAATGTTGGAGTAGTGGCTCTCGAATGTATCCGATCACCTGCAGGCCTTGTTACACATTGCTGGGCACTGCCCCCAGAGTGTATGATTCTGTAGGTCTGGAGTAGGGCTTTGAGAGGTTGCATTTCTTTTTTCTTTCTTTTTTTTTTTTTTAAGATTTTATTTGTTTGACACAGAGAGAGAGACAGCAAGAGGGGGAACACAAGCAGGGGGAGTGGGAGAGGGAGAAGCAGGCTTCCCGCCGAGCAGGGAACCCGATGTGGGGCTCGATGCCAGGACCCTGGGATCATGACCCGAGCCTAAGGCAGACGCTTAACGACTGAGCCACCCAGGCGCCCCGAGAGGTTGCATTTCTAACAAGTTCTCCAGTGAGGATGATGTTGCTGGTCCAGGACTGCACTTTGAGAACCTCTGTACCAGAGCATCTCTCAGATTCGGGCCTTCGTTCCCCTCTTCACCCCATAAAACCAACACCGTGAGTGTGGTAGAGAGCCATTGTCTAAAAGAGGATTTATTTGCTTTGTAGCACAGAGTAGTCAAGAGACTTGGGCTAAGTCCCAGAGCTAAACTGTCCCCTGGCCCTGCCCCCCTCCCCCCACCCCCACCCCGGGCTGAACCCCTCCCTCACCTGCCACCCAGTGCAGGGATTAGGACAGGGGTGAGTGAGCTGCCCTGGTGTGGAGAGGGCCTGGGTGCACTGCTGCTTTCCTCCTTTCATCATATGGAATTTGACAAGCTATGCATTTTCCATAGTAAGTGCATAAAAAAGATTTCTTACCCTTTTTCAAAAGAAAGAAATACAACCTTTCTCTTGAGTCATAACTATTGTTAGATGTGGAATGAAAAAAAAAAAAAGCAGTTAATGTTCTTTTCTTCTAAACAAATTCTCTTTCTTTAGTTGTAGAAGACCCCTAGAGTTCATTTTTAATGGTTTCAAGGATGTGGGGGAGTCACACTCTCCTGCTCAGGATGCAGCTCAGCGAGGCCCCGGGCACAGCTCCAAGCCCAAGCGATTGGCCAGGTGGGGCAGAGGGGCACCCGCTGGGGAGAGGGTCAAGAAGACCCCCTTTGGGGCGGGGGAGCAAAGATGTGGGGCTGGGAGTCCGATGTTGAGTCTTGAGGCTTTCGATCTGCAAGGTGCTCTTTTTGGTTAACTTTGGGCCAGCAGTGGGTTAGCCAAGGACCCAGCTGCGTGTTGTGTCTGCCTGCACGATCTGTGACCATCTCAGCCTCCTATGGCCAGGCCCAGCCCAGCTTGTTATCATCCCCGCTTGAGTGTGCCTTGTAATCGCCATCCTGGCGGCTCCTTGGTTCTCCACACTGCATTCCCCCTTGGCCCACGTACCCATGACTCCCCACCCTCTCGAGGTCATTGTTTCTGTTAATGCCTCTGCCACCACCTTAGGTTGCTCTTGTTTCTCACTGAGACTATTACAGTAGTTCCCAACCAGTCTCCAGTCTATCCCCTTCCCAATCCATCCTTCCTACCGTCGCCATATTGCCATACTAGCACCTGCTGGGCCCCGGCTGCTCCCCAGACCCTTGACAGTTTCCCATGGCCCATGAGAAAAATTGCGTTTTCTTGGCTTCCGAGCTTTCCCATCTGGGCCCATCGTGTCTGGCCAGAGCGAGAGCGGGGATGCTTGTGAGGGCCTGGATAGTCACGACAGCTTCTGAAAGGAGTCGTTTGGCAAGCTAATGACTTGCCAGAGGACAGCCCACAGTGAGAGGATTTGCTCTTCTGGCCCCAAGTAGGAAGGGGGAAGAGGATATTGGCGAAGCGGGGAAAGAGGCCATGTCATGGGCAGCGGGAGAAAGCCAGGGAGAAGAGCCCAGTCATAAGGAGCCTGGCTAAGAAAGGCCCCATTCCGTGCAGTCAGCTCTCCCTGGGGATGGCTAAACAGGCCTGGGGAGCTTCCAATGTCTGGTTTTGATGGTGCTTGTTCAGGGCCCCTTGGAGCATTCTGAGATACTAACCCTTAGAAGGGCAGGCCCAGATTGCTGACAGCCAGGTCCACAAGATGAGGTTCCAGAAGGAGTTGGAGCTTGAAAAACTTTGCTGAAGACCATAGATGGGCTTTTTAGTTTCATTCTGAGTAAGTAGAAAGTCAGTGTTCCTGATGCCTGGGATCCATGGTATCTTTTCTTTTTTTTTTTTTTAAGTTAACTCAGGTTTTTTTGTATTTTATTTTTAAAATTTTTTTTTGTTTATTTTTTATAGTAATCTGTACACCCAATGTGGGGCTTAAACTCATGACCCTGAGATCAAGAGCCTCATGCTCTTCTGACTGAGCCAGCCAGGTGCCCTCATAATGTCCTTTTGATAGAGAAAATAGGAGCTTCCCAAAGCCTATCTCCCCTCCGTTAAGGAGGGAAAAAGAAAACAACAGAGGGGAATATGGTCTGTGTCTAGGAAGACTGTTGGAGGGACTATCAGAGTGTTCTCCTGCCCCATCAGAGCACCGGGGTGAGTATTGGGTTGGTGCCATGACTCAGATGTTAAGAGGGAGCTAGAACTACTGGAGCTTGCCAAGGGTGTGGTAAGGGGCAGGTGGTCCTGAGTCTTACCAGAAGAGAAGGCACTTTGCTGAGCTCTGGAGGGAAAGAGAAGAGGGGAGGGGACAGGAGCTGTGCTTCATACAGCTGAAGGGTGTCACGGGCTGCAAATTCAGCTCTTTAGGTCAGATCTGTCCAAAGGTGGGATAATAACCCAGCATCAATCATAATAAAGCTTATTTTTTTATGGGACACTTTACAGTTCGCAAAGCATTCACATGGAGGGTGGTAGGTCCTCCTTCTCTGGAGGGATTCAAGTCCAGGGAGGGATGTTGTTGAGGGCATTGAGGCCCTCTTGAGAGTTAGATGGATCCAGATGGGTGTTTCCCAAATGTGTATCAGAATTATGCTTTCAAAATATTCAGTATCCCTCCTCTTCCTGTATGTGGCCTGAGGTGATCTCTGCAAATGGTTTGCTATTCACATGACCCAGAAAACCCTGCAAAAATCATGCAAATCAAGGGGTTCAAATTTTCATGTTCACTTTAAGAATACACGTGAAGCGGGCGCCTGGGTGGCTCAGTCATTAAGCGTCTGCCTTCGGCTCAGGTCATGATCCTGGAGTCCCAGGATCGAGTCCCACATCGGGCTCCCTGCTCAGCAGGGAGTCTGCTTCTCCCTCTGACCCTCTTCCCTCTCGTGCTCTCTGTCTCTCATTCTCTCTCAAATAAATAAATAAAAAAATAAAATCTTTAAAAAAAAGAAAAAGAATACACGTGAAGCTGCTCAGGCCATCCAGGGTATGCATATCTGAAAAGCCACCAACTCTCTGAAGGATGTCTCTTTGCAGAAGCAGTGTGTGCCTTTCGGTCACTGCTGTGGGGGAGCCGGTACCTGTGCCCAGGCCAAACAGTGGGGCTGCACACAGGGCCGGTGGCCCAGGAAAAGTGCTGAAGGTTTACTATATACATGCTTAAGGATGCAGAGAGTAATGCGGAACTTAAGGGTTTAGAGGTAGATTCTCTCTCTGATCATTGAGCACAGCCAGGTGGGCAAAGCCCCTGACATGGGGCAGAGAATTTACAGGGCTCATGGGCGGATTCACGCATATATGAGCTCTCCTCCCTTCCGTGTTGAGGTGATTCTTACTGAACATTGTTCCTAAACCAGGAGAAGAGGTTGCACAGAAGAAAAAGATAACCTGGAAGAAACTGAAGAAACAAAAACTTAGGCCCAGCAGTAAGTTCTGCATAAGATAAATGCAAATAAAAGTAAAAACAGACCAAAAAAAAATCGGTGTCTTGGGGCTTGCCAAGACCTGCTGAATCAGCATCTGTGGGGGAGGGGCCCAGGAATCTGTATTGGGTTCAGGCAGCTGGTCTGCCCAACATCCCTAGGAGAATGTCCACCATACGTGGCAGGGACCCCTGCCTGTCATGTTCGCTACTGGGTCCCTAGAGCCTGCCACACAGTAGGGGCTTGACAAAAGTTCGCTGAGTCCATGTGCTGACATTTGCCGACATAATTACCTTGATCTCTCCTGCTGCCGTCCTTGTCGTCTGCAGTGTGGCCATACCAGACTCCTTCCTGCTCTTTAAACACACTGCATGTGTTCACTCTGTCCAGTCTTTGCTCACACCACTTCTCAGCCTGGATCACTCTCCTACCTCTTCCGCTGCAGAAATCCCATGTTTCTGTTGCATGCTGACAGTGTGGCAGGGTCTATGCTGGATGTTGCTAACCCTTCAAGCCAGCCCATTACGTGCGCTGCCCACCCCCGCAACAGCTCTTCCCCAACCTTTTCACCTGTGTCCCCACAAAAGAGAGGCCCCTTTGAGTTTCTCTCAGATTGTCACATTTTTTTTTAAAGATTTATTATTTTAAAGATTTTATTTATTTATTTGAGAGAGAGTGAGAGAGAGCAGGTGAGAGAGCACAAGCAGGGGGGAGGGGCAGAGGCAGAGGGAGAGGGAGAAGCAGACTCCCCACTGAGCAGGGAGCCCGATGTGGCGCTCGATCCCAGGACCCATGAGATCATGACCTGAGCTGAAATCACTAGGACGCTTAACCAACTGAGCCTCCCAGGTGCCCCTTGCGACATGCTTGATAGCATCTAGGTGCCCTCCCTGGTCCTTATCAGTAAAAATATTTTTAAGCTCAAAAATCTATGTATATGAATATATATATATACACACACACATATACATACATTTTTTTTCAAAACATAGAAATCTGCAGAATTGAAATGAATGTTTAATTGAGTTTAATGTTTAGATAAATGGCCTCAATATGTATCGTCATCACTTTCACCTTAGTTACTCAGCTCCTACATGAAGGATTTAAAAGGATTGAGCTCCATCCTGCATCATAATCCTGAAGGTTTTTGGATGCTCCTTTATGGAGGATATGGGTTCTGGAGGGTTCTGTGGTCGTGAGCACCCCTTTGCCTTTATCTTCTGGCTCACAAAGGTCTCTCCTCCTTGTCTTTCACATTCTTCAGAGGTTAGTGACCTCCTAAAGTGAGGCTTGAGGAAATAATAACCATAATAAGAGTGAGAGCTGACCTCTCTGGAGCATTCCCTGTGCACCAGGTGCTATCCCAAGTGTCTGTATTTATAACCTCATGTCGTCTTTATAATAGCCCTCAGAGGTTAGTACCTATCAGCCCTATTAGCCCTGTTTCACAGGTAGGAGACCAAGGTTCTGTGAGGTCCTGTGATTTGCCTAGCGCCATGTGGCCAGCAAAGAGCAAGTAGCTAGATGGCCTCCTCCCTTGCGGGTCTGAAGGACATGATTCCCAGGCCTGGCTCGAAGGTCCAGCTTGCTCAGGGCTCATGACAGATGTTCACCTTCTGCTGGGATGCAGGATAGCTGCTACTGGACTGGGGCAGTCAACTGTTTCTCCTGATAGAGAAAAAGGGGAGGCTGGGAGATTCAGGTTTCATAAATTTCTGAGACAGTCTGCCCTGGGGCCCCCGCCTGGCTTGGGGTTCTTTTAGGGGATTGGGGAAGAGACTTAGAGTAAGGTGAGCAGGGGGTACTTGTGAGAGGGCTGGGTTACCTGGTGAGCAGACCTGCCTAACAGGAGTGGCCAGCATGCTTTGGGGGCAGGGGACATGTGGACAGAATGCATTCCTTGTCTGGTTTGGTGTGTGGCCCAAAATGAAGTGTAAGTCAGCCACCTCCTTTAAAAGTGCCCAGGGAACAAATAATAGCCCATGGGGGGCGCCTGGGTGGCTCAGTTGGCTAAGCGACTGCCTTCAGCTCAGGTCATGATCCTGGAGTCCCGGGATCGAGTCCCGCATCAGGCTCCCTGCTCGGCAGGGAGTCTGCTTCTCCCTCTCCCACTCCCCCTGCTTGTGTTCCCTCTCTTGCTGTGTCTTTCTCTGTCAAATAAATAAATAAAATCTTTAAAAAAAAAAAAAATAATAGCCCATGGGAACAAAGAATACGTGATAGGGAGAGAGTTGAGCACAGTAAGAGAATCCGGGGCAGCCTGTGAAGCCCAGGAGAAGTCTTCTCTTTTGTAATGGAATAATCATAGAGGAGCCAAAGGCTGGCTGGAAGAGAGGGAAGGGGACTCTGCTTGGAGGAGAAAGTCTGAGGTCAACATGTGCCCCCAGCAAAGAAAACTGGTCTGCATCTTTTTTTTTTTTTTAATTTTTAATTTAGATTCAAATTAGTTAACATACACTGTATTATTAGTTTCAGGAGTAAAATTTAGTGATTCATCAGTTGCATAGAATACCCAGTGCTCAGTACATCAAGTGCCCTCCTTAGTGCCCATCACCCAGTTTCCCCATCCCCCCACCCACTGGTCTGCATCTTAAATCTAGGTTTATTGGTCCTGTGGTTATATGTACAGTATCATCAGGGTGCACACCTGGGTGCCACTGGTCTCCCCAGTACCTCACTCCTTGAGCACTAAGCAGGCATTTAGTGAGTGTAATGGGTACCCCCACCCTTTTTTTTTTTTAAGATTTTATTTATTTATTTGACAGAGACAGCGAGAGAGGGAACACAAGCAAGGGGGAGTGGGAGAGGGAGAGGGAAAAGCAGGCATTCCGTGGAGCAGGAGCCCGATGCGGCTTTGTCTGGTGCTCAGACTTGGGCGGGGGGTGGGGTGGGGACAGGGAAGGCATGCAACGTAGCCCCTACCCTCAAGAACTGTCTTTTAATGGGGAGACACAGAACTCTGTGTAACACAGTTAAACCGATTTGGGTGGGCCCGGTGATGTCCGAGGCCACACCGAGAGTCTCAGGCATAGAATGCCTAAGGACACAGGAGAAGGAAGCCGTCAGGAAGGACTCGTGGAGGAGGCAGGATGTGAAGCAGACCTTGAGGAGTAGGTGGGATTTCATTTGGAGAGGACAGGCAACGGTGGCAAGGACAGACAAGGCCCTCAGAACTGAACTTGAACGTCACAGGTGGAAAGGTGGACATCCAAGGCTCTCAGGCCAGCCCGGGAGGTCCCTGATCCTGGCCGTCTGTGAATTGGGGCCCAGACTTGGGCTGTGCTGGCCTGGGGTGCCAGGCAGCCTGTGGCAGGCAGGAGGGCCGGAGGGTGGCAGGAATGTGTTAACACCAGCAGCTGGCTGCTATCTGATCCTGGCCTTGCGGTGACTTCCGCTTCCCCCATTGTTAACACACCAACTGGACTGGGAACGAATGAATGAGTGCGTAGAAAGGGTCCCTGTGCGGGCTATCAACAGCCAGGATAAAATAACCCCAGCTCCCTGCTCTCCCGAGAGCCTGCCCTGCCAGCATTTGACATTGGGACACCCCAGATGGGAAATGGCCCTCACACGTAGAAGCCCGGTGATTCTTCAGGGTGTTTCTTGTTGGGACAGAATACCTCTTTTACAAAATGACCCCTCAAATGGTTTAGCCGAGACAGGTTAATTTCTGTCTCCAGTGCAAGTCTGTAGCACTGCTCTTCCCTCTGGGACTTAGATCTTTCCATCTAAAAGTTCTGTCACCTTTCGGAGCAGTGGTTCCCAACTTTGGGTGTGTATCAGAGTCACCGTGGTAAGGTTGCTGGGGCCCATTCCCACAGAGCCTGCATTTCTAACAAGTCCCACCTGCTGCTCCTGGCCCAGGGACTCCACGTGGAAAGCCGCCGTTCTGGGGCTTCTTGGCTGTCCACCGAAGCCGGTCAGGGGAGGAGGGATGAGAGGGAACAGAAGTCACAGTGCTCCCGTTGACTCCAAGGGAGTCTGAGAAATGTAGTCTTTTTGTGGGCCCAGGAGGAAAGTAAAGCGGCATTGTCTTGGCCACAGTTCAAAAGAATCCTGGGGGCACCTGGGTGGCTCAGTTGGTTAAGTGTCTGACTTCAGCTCAGGTCATGATCTCGGGTCCTGGGATTGAGCCCCAGGTTGGGCTCCCTGCTCAACGGGGAGTCTGCTTGTCCCTTTGGCCCCTCACCCCACTCGTGCTCTGTATCACACTCTCTCTCTCTCTCAAATAAATAAATAAATAAATGAATAAATAAATGAATAAATAAATAAATAAATAAATAAAATCTTTTTTAAAAAGCATCCTGATTACACCTGATCCCTGCCTGAAATACTAGATTTCAAAAACCATTTCAAATGTGGAGAAAATCAACCAAAATTTGCATTTACTCGTGGCACAAGTGCCTTTCAAGAAGGCAGGACTTAAATGGAGGTCATTATTGAATTTCCAGCTTGTCCCCCCATGTTAGTACAAACCTGAGTTGCTTGAGTTCAGGTTCCTATGATGGTCTCATAGGAGACCTACAGAAGACCTGTCTCAGGCCTACAGAAGAACGCTGCAAACAGTAGTCAGGTAATTATTGTACACAATGGACTTTGGTTTGGATGTTCCCCGTTCTTTCTCTGTGTCTTCTTCATCTCTGTTGCCTGCTGACTCAGACCTGTATGTACTTGTATACGGCAGGGGGTGTTTTGTCGTCTGAATCTTAACCATGGTGAATAGGCATGTCATTTAGTTCAGACCTGATTTGGGGTAAAATCAGTGGGTGAATCAATGGGTAGTTGTTGTATGCCTGCCTGTGCCTAGTACTCCAGAGGATGCAAGAGGACACGCCTCAGGCCCTTTTCAGTGGACTTACCTGGGTCTAGAGGCCAAAGCAATCCAAATAATAGAAGTGAGGGCTCAATGAGGATGGCAAGTGTGTTGGCCAGTCGTTGAATGAGAGAGCCCGGCTCAAGGTAGAGAATGTCCCTAATGACTCTGCTGCTCATCCCAGTTCTGGGGCCTCTGGCTTAGTTGTGCGAGCTGCAGTTTCAGCAAGGCTTAGACAAACAGATGACAGCGAGACAGACAGAGGCGTGGGGCTGGAGAAGGTGGAAGGCGATGGGCCATGTTGGCCACCATGATGTTGTAAAGTCGTGGGAAGGGGTGGGATACAATGAGTAGTTCCAGGGGGAGGACGAGGGGAAGATGAGACCAGAGCGGGAGCTAGACGGAGTGAGGTGGGTCTTTGACTCAAGGGTAGAAGTAGAGCTTTTGAACCGACAAGGCAGTCCGGGAGCACAGAACACTGCTGCCTCGCACAGCCCCAGAACTGTTCACGTGGAGTGTGGCAGAGTCCAGCTTAAGGCCAGGTCTTTGGGAGAGAAATTGGATTAAAAGAAAAATGAAGTGTCTCTGTGGGCTAGAAATCTGGAAGGATCTTTCTAGGGAGCGGCTCTTCTGCCAAGCTATAAAGGCCAGGCAGGACCTGGGTGGATAGAAGGGGAGCAGGGTTTCACAACATACACACAATCAAATCATTATGTTGTGCACCTTAAACTTTACCCAACGTAATATGTCAATTATATCTCAATGAATCTGGAAAAAAAAAGGAGGGAAAGGCATTCTAGTCAGCAGATAGACCCTGAGGGTAGAGCACGAAAAAGGACCTGAGGGATGGCCTGAGCTGGCCTTGACAGCCAGGAAGAGGGGCTGGACCAGGCCCGGCTGAGGCAAAGTTATGGAAAGTAGAGTCTAGCTAAGGATTGTGGGATATTCTAGGGGGAAGGTGTGAAGGTGATTTTAGAAGTCTGGTGACGAGTGCCCAGATTGGGTGTTGGAGGGGAATGAAGGGACAAGGGGCATAGGTAAGAGCCATCTTGTAGGAAGAAGGTCTTCTAGTCTCTGGTAATTCTGGCATCATGATGGTGATTACAAAGAGGCCTCCTTACAACTCCAGCCCTCAGAGTGTGAAGCTTGGAGGCCAGCTTCCTTATCTGGAAAGCCCAGTGGAGGATGA
This sequence comes from Mirounga leonina, assembly GCF_011800145.1. NCBI lineage: Eukaryota > Metazoa > Chordata > Mammalia > Carnivora > Phocidae > Mirounga > Mirounga leonina. The sequence goes on along the minus strand of NW_023270305.1, from coordinate 32,396,734 downwards.
TATCATCAGTCCGCCCTTTCCTGGCCCATCCTTGCTGCGCGTAAGCACAGGCTGCTGCCCTGAATCCTCTCCCAGTGGATGCCCCTGTGCGTGGACTGAGAGGGTGGCCCCACTGATGTCCCCTGTCCCTGGGATGGGGGTGGGCTCGGGCAAGGCAGGCTCTCAGTGACTGTGTTTCCCTCTGTTTGAGTGCCCAGTCCTGTGCTGCTCTACCTGGGCCTGCCCGTGTCAGGAAGTGGGCTTTTGCTGGTTGATTTGGCCCAAGAGCTCTGTTCTGGCCAGGTGTGAGGTCTCTTACGTGAGCCCTCCCTTCTGGTCCTCACAGCGAGGGGAACACTCGTACCGTCTCAGAGAGGTCAAGGGCCTGCCCCAGCGAAGTTGAATGACAGGGCCTGCCTGCGTCTCAGTTCTCTGGCTCCACATCTGGAGCTCGTTCCAGCATTCAGAAACTTTCTTACTCTTGGGTGAAGAATTTCCCGTTCCTGAAGAATGTGACTGCCTAGGCAGGGACTGAGGGACGCCTGGGAAATCAGCTTTAGGGGAGTGTGCGCTAGGAACAAGAAGTGAGGTCATAATAAGCAGCCTGCACTGAGGACCTACTCTGCCAGGCCTGTGTATTGACTCATGAGTCCACGTCACAGTATTTTACAGATGAGGCCGCTGCGGCACAGGAAGGCTGGATGCATTGCCCAGTCCCGAGCAGGAGTCAGACGTTAGAGCCCTCACACTTAACCCCGGGGCGGCTCCGGCACCTCACAGAAGCTTGCTTGGCTTGGAGTGGCCTTTGGTCCCAAGACGGTTGTCTGGTCTGTGCTCTCGAGTTTTCTCAGAAGGCTGCCTTCAGTGACGGCATGACTGTGTCCCAGCCTGAGGTGCCACACTGCACTATGACTGTGGCAGCTCATGGCCTGTGGTGGCTCTTTGTGGCTAGCTGGAACATGCTCAGAACTGAGAGGGCCCTCATTGTCTGTTTGGTTCATGTTGGTTAAGGCTCAGCCTCCTAGTCTGTTTGTATGCTCTCCTGCCTCATTTTACCTTGAACGTCATATTCTCTGAGCAGCCTGGCTAGGAGATAAGGATTGACTTCCCAGTCAGGAGGGAATACCGTGGAAATGTCTCCAAGGCCCCTTCAAAGGGACATGGAAAAGCTGAGAGCTTGCTGCAACCTGCTGTGAGTCCTCCTTGCCCTGGGGGTCACTGTGGAGACTCGATGCCTCCTGTCTGAAAACTCTTCCTGCATGCACGGGGAAAACAAGCAATGGTAGCCTGAGATCTCATGGGACCACACTTCCTGGATTTAAAATTTTCATTTCTGTTGTTTCTGTGATGCTTAGACCTCAGATTATATGACACAAATTCATGGTTTGGTAAATAAGATTACGTGACCATATGGCATCCATCGTGCCTTCTGAATTAACATAGGTGAACATTTTGTTTCTCCAGTTTTAGGGTTAAAAGCTCTTGATTGTTTTTGATTCTTTTGAAGTTGGTGATATGTCCAGTGTATCTGTAACTAGGATTCCCCAAGCACATGTCCCCCAAAAGGCATTTGCCTGAGCAATTCCATAAACCATCCACGTAAAAGAAATAATAAACCCAGGAAGGAAAATGCTAGATAGGTAATAAATACATCTTCCATACTGTTATCCTATTTCGAATAGAAATGATTTGTTTTGAGGTAGATCTATACTGTACTGAGGAAACAGCAACAACCCCCTATTCTCTTACTCCTATGTACACTCTTCTTTGCATGTACGTTGGTGCACACCCTGTATGAATGTCTGCTCATGTTGGGTGAATTTAGTTTGGTGAAAACTCATCACCAGCATCACCACCAGCATCACCACCACAATCATCATGATTGTGAATCAGACAGAGATTTTGGAAGAACTGACCTTGGCATTGTTGTCAAGTAGGTGGAACTTGTCAGAAGGTCATCTTTTTCCTCTGACTCCTTTCTAACCTCCTCTTTTCTCCCAAGTATATAGTGCATGTTTTCATTTTATTTCTTTTTAGAGCCTTCTCTTAGCTGTTAGCTGGAGAGTTCTTGAAATTTGATTCACCCCAGGATTGAAAACTCATACCTTATCTCTCCCAAAGGAATTTTCTGGATGAGGCCCTAAGCCAAAGGTATGACTGTCTAATAGTGGAATTTCAGTCATCTGGGACACACCAGAGAAGATGTGTTAAGAGGCTTTTCCTGGTGTCCTGTGAATTACAGAACTTGAATTATCTTCATGTGTCCTTTTTTCTCCCCTAAAAGTGCTATAGTTTTATATTTTACATTTAAGTCTATGATCCATTTTGAGTTACCTTTTATATAAAGTATGAAATTGAAGTTGATGTCTATGTTGTTTGATGTCCAGTGGCTCCAGCACCACTCGTTGAAAAGGCTATACGTTGCCCATTGAATTCATTGCACTACTATCAAAAATCACCTGGGCATGTTTGTGTGGGGCTGACTGTGTGTTCTCTGTTCTGCTCCATCGATGTACATGTTTATCTCTCTACCACTATCATGCGGCCACAATTACTGTAGCTATATAGTAATCCTTCAAATTGGGAGGATAGATTCCTTTATTCTTTTTCAAAATTACTTAGACTCTTTTCGGGCCTTTCTCTTAACGTTCACGAAGAAACCTATCCGCCAATGTTCATAGCACCATTACTCAAAATAGCCACAAACTGGAAACTTCCCAGATGTCCTTCAATGATGAATGGTTCAACAAACCGCAGTGCGTCTACACCATGGAACACTACTCAGCAGTAGAAGGGAACGAATGACCAATACATGCAGCAGCAGTGTGGATGGACCTCAACGAAATGAGGCCATGTAAAACAGCAAATCTCCAAAGCCTACGTACTGCGCTATTCCATTTATATAACATTCTTGAAATAATAAAATTAGAGATAGGAACAGGCTAGTGGTTGTCAGGAGTTAGAGATGGGGTAGGGGTTTGGTGTCCTCCCCATGAAGGGGTAGCACGAGGGATAGGACAGTTTGGTGTCTTGATTGTGGTGGTTATACAAAGCTACACATGTGATCTAGTTGCATGGATACCCCCTCCCCCCTCCCCCCAAAAGTGCTTGTAAAACTGGTAAAGTCTTGGGGCACATGGATGGCTTGGTTAAGAGTCTGACTTTGGCTCAGGTTATGATCTCGGGGTCCTAGGATTGGACTCAGAGGGGAGTCTCATTGTCCCCCTGCCCCTCCCTCTGCTCGTGCTCTCTCTCTCTCTAATAAATAAATAAAACCTTAAAAAAAAAAACCTGTTAAAATCTGAATAAGCTCTGTGGATTGGGCTGGTGTCTCTAGCCTAGTTTCAATATTTTGATAGTTGTATTATAGTTATTTATGCTGGGTGTTTGCATTGGGGGAGTCTGGGTGAAGAGTGCATGGGACCTCCCTATTCATTTCTTTTCAGTTTCCTGTCTATAATTATTTCACACTAAAAAATTAAAAAGAACTCAGAAAACAATGCTATGGTCTGTTTATGTTGCATCAATAATGGCAAACCTATAAAAATCCAGACGTGTTGCCTCTGCAGAGGGAGGGCAAGTGGCTTCTTCTGGCTCTGTAACATTTTATTTCTTTAAAAAAAAAAAAAACAAAACAGGAAAACAGCAAATATGACAAAATGTTAACATTTGTGAATTTGGGTTGATGGGTTTATTGGTTTTTATGTTTTTCTCTGTCCTTTTTATGTATTTGAATTATTCCATTATTTAAAAAATGAAATAAATGTAAGAAAACCAATAATTATGCCAGGGTACATACCTGTCTCCATGTTATCTTGATCTGTTCACAGAATTTATCTGAACATTTAATATTTCCCCAGTAAAACTGCTACTCACTCACAGACTTCTTCCTTCTCTCCATGAATTACTAACTCTGGGTCGGGAAGCCCAAGAATGTAATCCATCTTTTTTACTATGACAAGCTAATTTAATTTTAATTGCTCTTTATAGTATTGCATTATGAGGAGGAACTATCTTTAATTATCTTTTTGGGGGGTTGTTTCTAAAGCAATGTGATCTCGGGAGCTGAGACTCATCCTTTCCAAGAGTAGCCACCTGACTGTGAGCATAAAATATTTGTGCTCAACAGTGTAAATAGACTTCTCTGCTCCTCTGACTGGCAGAGCCTGCCCTCCCCTTGAAGCAATTAAAAGAATTCCAGGTGGGTGGTTCTCCCCTTCCTGGTCCTATTTGAAATACAAATGTCGGTTCAGAGATCCGCGGCCCCCCCCCCCCCCACTCCGAAAACACCAAGTGCGTGGCACAAGAATGGGACCAGGTTCTTCCAATCCTCATTGAAATAGTGGCTGCGCCCTTTCGAGGTCATTTTTCTTGGTGACATGTTAAACAATCTCAGGTCAGCCGGAGTCCCTAGAGGTCCCCGTGGGTGTCAGGAATGCAGGCCTAACCAGTGTCCGAGCTAGGCACATGGAGGCGCCCTTCAGCTCCTCTGGCCCAGAGCCCCGTCTTGCTATTAAAGAAAAGGGTATTCTGTTTGTTTGTTGGCTTTTCATTTCTACCTCGACCCCCTCAGCTCTCTCCATGCACTGCCATCGTCCGCTGCTGTTACCCACTTTGAGGTGGGGGGGGTACTGTTTAGATGGCGCCCAGAGATGCCATTGAAAACGTAGAGAAGTCTTCACACTGCTCTTTGTGGAGTGGTGGCCTCCCTTCCCGTGGGCACACCCTGAGGCTGGAGCCCTCCCGGCTACCCAGTGGCTTTTGTGTGTGTGCAGCTTTCAGCTCCTGTCCATCAGTCTGAATGGGCCCATTCAAGGGTATTCATGCGCCTCGGAGACCCCGGCCGCCTGGACACAATCAGCTGAGAAGGGCGCTGTGGGCCCTGCACAGGAGAATGCGCCTGCTCGGCCTGCCTCCAGAAGCCCCGATTGTTCGCCCGAGCCCGGGGCCCAGGAGTGAGCCCAGAGGGGTGACGCTGGACAGCCATGTGGGGCTCATTCATTCTGTGTGCTTGGGGGCTCGGGAAAGGAGGGGTGGGAATACCTTGCAGCAAAGGAAGACTGTGCAAGCGTGGACCTGCTGGAGCTTATCTTTGGCTCTGACCTTCAGCTTTTCTCTTTGTGGATCACCCATCTGATCCCCTGCTTAAGAACGGAGACCTTGCCTTTTTTATCTTCGTAGTCCTACATCCCCTAGGCTCTCAATAAGTGCTTGTCGAATGGGTGAACCGGGTTGGTGCTCCTTCCATTTAGGCCGAGGGGGCACAGATGTAGATGCACTTTACTGTTCCTTTGAAGAGGCTATATGGTGTCCTCTGTCCCCGGGGTGCGGGCAACCTTCTGAAAGAACTGGGATTGCCTGATGTTTGGAGGGACAGTAGAGTTGAGACCCTGGAGGGACAAAAGAACATTTTCAAGGCGGCAAGCGGCCATAGAGGATCTTGTGGCCTGCCTCTGGAATCTGAAAGATCAACCATAGGCCTGTCTGCAGGAAGGGGCAGTACCTGGGGCTGGCTTGGACCCAGTTGGTGGTAGATGTGGATTTGGGAGCAGGGACTTAATGGACTCCCTGTGGCTTGTGCCATTTGGCAGGCAGGACCCTGGAAACCTCTGGCTCTCAGCTCTGGCTTGTGTCCTCACTGTGGCTCGGGCCCCTTAGGACCATGCTGAGAGCAGTGGGAGAATGAAAAGCACAGACCAGAATGCCAAGGGGGCCTGGTGTTCCCCAGCTTTGCAAAGTTGTGTTTGCTGATCTCAGGAGCAGTAGTGGTCTTAGCTGAAGAAATAGAATCACTGGGAACTTACTGGGTTAAGTGCTTTCTACGTAATATGTATTATTCCCATTTACAGATGGAATAGCTGAGGCTCAGAAATATTAAGTGGCCTCCTAAGGCTTCTGGCTGAGATTCAGTGGAGACAAGGGCTCAGGCTCTTAGCGGCTAAGGTGAGGGTTGCTGCAAGGATTACCCTGGTGCAGAGAACCAAGTGATTGTCCTAATTTCTACCTCGGTAGAAACTAAGTGCATGAGTGGGGGGAGGGGCAGCGGGAGAGGAGATGCAGACTCCCTGCTGGGTGTGGAGCCCAAGCAGGGAGCAGGGTTGGATTTCCACTGGATCTTTGGTACCCTTCTGTCGAGTGCATCAGAAGTCAATTTCTTCCCCGGGTATGGCCAACTTCCTACAAAGGGACGAGACTTCCTATTCAACTGCAGAGGGCAAAGCTATGCCTAGGGAGGGGATAAAAATTCAACTCCAGGCCCCAAAGAGAAAGCATGCTGTAGCGTGGGACTTGGTGTAGTTTTGTTTGTACCATGGTTCCAGAATCCCTTTCTCCTCTGCCTCGGGGACCTTGCGCTGCGTTGGACCAGAGTGTTCTGCCGCCGTATGGCTGTGTGGGTCCTGTGCCTGGCTCTCTTCAGAGACTCTGCCTCCCTCCCACCTGGGGGACTAATTCTGCCTTGAGAAGATGGGTCAGACAGCCAATGACAAGGTGTGTTTTCTGCCATCTTCATTTCTAATTCTGTAAGCATTGGAAAGACCTTGAGCAAATGACTCAACCACTACAAACTTAGCTGTCTCATCTGCAAAACGGGGCTAACCACAGACTGGGGGGGGGTGGGGGCTTCACTGAGATGACATGAGTAAGACATCACCAGACCTGGTAAGGACTCAGTGAAATGAGTTTCAGTTTTTTCAGTTGAATGGACTGTGTTTAGGCCTGGGGCAAGCTGAGGGTTATTACAGTGACCCCACTGGCTGACTGCTTTCAGTATATCGAGCAGTCAGGCGAAAATGAAAATGCCCTTGGCTTCTCTGCCCTTTTATCCTCATGGGTTTTGGAGGGTGGAGCCCAGAGAGGACAGTGACTTGTCCAGTCTGGATGGATATGTCTAGAAACTGGGAAGTTCGTTCTCAGCAGTGTTCAGCCTGGACTGAATCCCACACCATGGGTTTTTCTTTTTTCCTCTCTCCCTGTCTCTGAAGGACATCATTTGGACAATTGGCAACAGGTGAATAAAGTCTGTAGATTAGATGATAGTATTGTGTCAATGTGAACTTCCTGATTAGGCAAATAAACTGGTAATGTAAGAGAATGTCTCTTTTTAGGAGATATACACTGAAGTGTTTAGAGGTAAAGGGGTATCTTGTGTGCAACTTAGTCTTGAATGTTCAGAGAATAAACTATATGGAGAGAGAGGACAGATTAAATGTTAACAATTGTGGTATTTAGGTAGATGGAACCCATTTTACTCTTGCTACTTTTCGGTAGGACTGAAATTATTAAAAACAAAAACAAAAACAAAACCAAAAAAACCCACCTCATTTGGCTGGCTCAGTTGGTAGAGCATGCAACTCCTGATCTCAGGGTCATGAGTTCAAGTTCCATGTTGGGCATGGAGTCTACTTTAAAAAAAAAAATCGACCCTCATCTGGTTAGGGTCCACATGAAATAATAGCACCAGGATGTCAGACTTATTGTAGAGCAGACCTGTGATCAAGGTGGTGTTTCTGGCAATTCCCGCCTTCGTGTTGTTGTAGTGGGGGGTCCATGTGAAAGGGTGGGGATGTGGGTGGCCCTCAGGAGTGGAGTGAGATAGACCAGCTGAGTGAAGAAGGGAGCAGAGGGTGGATAAACTGAGAAGGAAGTGGCCTGCGAACATGGTACCTTTCCACCGGAACAGGAAGGAGTGCTCGGGCAAAGGTGCAGGCAGAGAACAGGAGAAACCGAGGGCTGCCAGGAGACTTGGCTCTAACTTGGACCTTGGAGAGTGAAACTATAGGAGAACCAGGCAGGGTTCCGATGGACAGGGCAGTGGGCGGGTAGGTCAGAAGATCCTAGGAGGGTGCCTGGGACCACATGGTGCTTTAGGACCAGTCAAATTTGAAAAGTGGGGTGCAGAATGTGGGCTTCCAGGTGCCCTTGACCCCAGGGCAAAGAGCTTGTGTGGTTTACACAATTAGCATCTACTGTTAAGCCACAGCACAGCGGACACCTTGGGAGTGGACTGTCGCAGGAGAACCAGGAGGAAACCCCTGGCAGGAGATTTGGGGCTGAATCCTCCTCGGGTCCTCCTGCCAGCAGTGGAGTCTCCGTTTTGAGGGCCTGCGGTGTGTAGGCACCCAGTTCAAGTTCACTCACTCTACAGTGCTACTTTGTCTAAACGTAGCACATGAATGGTTCTTGCTGCAAAAGATTAAAATCAAACAGAAGGAACGGGCCAGCAGCCTCCTCCAGCCCCACCCCCGGTCCCATCCCAGAGGTAACAGGTGTGGACAGCTCCCTACAGTCCCTCTTCAGATCTCTGCGATATCATGTTTGCAGAAGGGCTGTACTTGTGGGCTCTGGAGCCAGACTTCCTGGGTTACACGAACCACTTCCACTCCCTACCAGCTTTGTAACTCTGGGCACGCTACCTACCCTCATCGAAGCCTGCATTCCCTTATCTGTAAAATGAGATTAATCTTACCAACCTAATAATAGGGGTCTTGTGGACACTAAGTGAGTTGGCACGTGAAAAGTATTTAGAACAGGGCCTGGCAGGTAGTAACTGCTCAAGAAATGGTAGCTGTCCTTATCTAGTGATATATAAGGACCTATTTTTTGTTGTTAAAAAACAAGTCCGACTCTGTTTTCATCAATAGGGTTCTTAGTTACAAACAATAGCTCTCAACTGGCTGAGAGCAGTGGAGAAGGAATTTCTTGAAAGGACATCAGGGTGGTTCCCAGACTTGCTGAGGAGGCCGTGGGCTCAGTCTGTGGGGACCAGGCAGCAGCCCAGACCACGCCCACCATTATGCCATAAAACTGCGCTGATGCCATTGGTGTAGTTAATGTTGCCAGCCTTTGTGGCCCCCGGGCGGGGGGTAGACCGTGTCTCCCACCAGGACTTGAAGGGGCAAGGATTCTTAGATACGGGGAAGGAGTTCAGATGCCAGGGGCCCAGCGTCTCCCTGAATAGTCTGTTATTCGCCCAAGCTGTTGGTGTCCAAGGAGACACCTTATCTCAGTCTTTTTCATGGTTGCATAGTATTCCCAAGATGGACTTGACTTACTCGCGCACTCCCGTAGTGATGAACTTGTAGGCTGTTGATGCTTCTTGCCCTGTTGCAACATGCCCCACAGAACACACTCGGACATATATCTTGACAGCCAAGCGGCTTTTCTGTTGGGTACGTTCTTAGAGATGCTTTTCTTATATTCTGTGGACATTGAAAGACATTTTGAATATAAGTAAGTAGCATTTTAAGGAGTTTTTTAAAAATCGTGGTAAAATGCACATAACATAAAATTTACTATCTTAGCCATTCTTACATGTATAGTTGGGTTACGTACCTTCACACCGTGTGCAGCCGTCACCACCCTCTGTCTCCAGGACTTTTTTCATCTCCCCACACTGAAATTCTGTCCCCATTGAACAGCTCCCGCTTCCTCCTCCCCTGTGGCAACTCCATTTCTACTTTGTGTCTTTATGAATTTGATGGTCAAGCAACTTGTTAGAGTTTTATCCCCAAAGTAATCCGCATGGGAGTGATTGGTGGGGGTCTAAGGGATGCTTTTGATGGGGAACTTGAGCATCTTTGAAGAGGGGTGGGGGTGAGGGGTGCAGACACCACCGTAGGTGATAGCTCAGGGTTTTTCTGAGCAACTGCCACGTGCCTGGCACCCTGCCCTGCTCTGTGCAGTCGTTCCTGCAGCAGCTGGAGCTGTGGCATCACCATGGCATCCATTCTATGGCATGCCATCCCACGGCATCACCACGGGCACTTTGACAACTCGGGATGCCGGGGCCGGGCCCGGTAGGTGGGCTCCACTCATCAGGACTTTATAAGGCTCCAGGTGATTCCAGTATACATGCCAGGTGAGGAACCCCTGCTCTAGAGGACAGATGTACTTAGTCACCACCCCCACGTGGGGTAGGGATTAGGATTATTCCTAATTTCAGGTCTGAACAAGTGTGACTCAGCCAGTGAGGCAGTCCCACCTCCTGGCCCAGACCCCTAACTGCAGGGATTTCATGGCTGCCCCCCTGGATGGAGAGGGGAAGCAGCAAGCACCCCCCCACACACACACACAGAGGAGGCTCCTATCGCTTCCTCGTCTTGTGCCTCATCTTGGGGTCTCATCCACCTGCTTTCAGATTGCCTGAATGCCACGTCTCTAGTCTCCCTGCTTGGGGTTTGCTCTGCCTGGAATGTTGTTACCCTCACTCCTCAGATAATTTCCACTCACCTGCCCCCACTCGAAATTAGGCCCCCCTGTTCTTTTTCCTTCCTAACTGCTAGAAACGCTATGCGATGATGTATTTGTCTGTTTTGATTTCCCAGTTGCTGGCATGCAGTAAGTTAAAGGTGAATGAATGGGAAGAAAGCAGTAAGGAGCAGGAGTACACACATAACTGGGAAAGTCCGGAGAACGCCCTGCCCCTACAGTGATGGGCCGTAAGAACACACATGGAAGTGACCTATCTTTCCAGGGGCAGATGAGGGGCTTGGACCGGCAGGCTGTGATCTTGCTCAGAGTTAGGGCCCCACCTTCTGAAAGTGGGGACGGCAGGCAGTGGGGCTAGGATGGTGGCTCACAGACCCCTTGCCTGTCGGGTCCCCTGGGGAGCCCGACACCTAGTGTGCTGGGCCCAGCCCCAGACTTGGATCGAACTGGTTCCAGCCATGGGTGGTTGGTGGGGAGGCGAGGGTGTAGCTGAGTGACATGGACTGGAAGGTCAAAGGGGGCAGAGGTGGGATGCCCTAGCAGGAGCTGGGCGCGGCGGCTGGGTTGAATCTGCTGCAGCTTGTGCAGGCAGGCACCCGCAGCCAGACCACAGAGCCCTGGATGGTGAGCAGGTGATTTCAAAGCCTCTGCTATGGGTCAGTGCTTTGGGGGTTTCTCAAATGTTGGACTTGATTTTTTTTTTTTTAATACTCTTTTCACTATGTCAAAATGTGCAACCAAAATAAAATATGTCCGATTAAATACCCCACCTTCCAACACACTAGAGAACAGTGATGCATTGACTGGAGCTGCTTCGGTAGCTCACATTGGGGCAGATAAGTCCCCTGCCTGTTTCCATCTGGTTTGGAATTCTTTAATAAGTGCACTATTGGTTACGAAGCTTGTAGCCACACCCCAGGTTTGTTAAATACTCGAGCATGCATAGTCTGCTCTCATGCCATTATGCAGATACTCACCCTTGCTGGTGGGCCTGGCTTGGGGTGTCTTCATAGCTCAGTGGCCAGTTTAATAATGTGTGCTGTGTCCCTTTGTGGAAGTGTCTCATGATGGGTGGTTCCATTGCAGGGTTTGGATGCGTCTTATTTGGTTTCTGTATTTGTGATAAAGAAACAAGCAGTTGTTTGGTACTGTGGGAAGGCCGCTGCTGCCTAGTGGTTCAGGTATGGAGCCTGGGCCTGATTCCCAGCTCTACCACGTGCTACCTGCGCGGCCTTGGGTAAGTCACCTCACCTCTCTGTGCCTCCTTTTCTTCATCTCTTAAATGATAATAATAGCAGTATGAGTTTACATAAGTACAGGTAAAGTGCTTAGAACAGTGTCTAGCAAGTAATTATGATTGTCGAAGAATTTTCCATTGTTGTTTCTAGTATTGCTATCACTGTAATGATTGCACTTTGAAACAAAAATAGTCTACACTACTATTTCAAGCCTTGGATCAATTGAGCTCATGCATTCGCAACCAGAGTATATTGCCTCCAAGGGGACAAAAATATCTAGCTATGACAGTGGTGTATGGCCCTCCATAGGGTCACTGTACTTAAAGAGATACCCAGTGTATCTATGGTATTAAGATTTCATAGAGGGGGAGGGGCGCCTGGGTGGCTCAGTCGGTTAAGCGACTGCCTTCGGCTCAGGTCATGATCCTGGAGTCCCAGGATCGAGTCCCGCATCAGGCTCCCTGCTCAGCGGGGAGTCTGCTTCTCCCTCTGACCCTCCCCCTCTCGTGCTCTCTCTCTCTCAAATAAATAAATAAAATCTTTAAAAAAAAAAAAATTTCATAGAGGGGGGAGAGCACAGTCAGGCAAAAATGTCTACCAAGGCTCCTTAAGGGGGGCAATAATGAAAGAAAGGCTGAGAGACCCTGATTCAATGAAAGACTATCCTCAGATCAAAAGGCAGGCTCCCGAAAGCCTGTCAGCATTTGTTACCACTTATCTGTGGAAATCAAGATTTTTCCCAGTTCTCTGCAATTACAAACAAAACTCAGAAATAAATTACAATACGATGTGGCTGTTGTAAGACGACTCTCCGCTACAACCTGGGAATTCAGGGTGTGGGGAAACGCCTTTGTTCTTCTCATTGATTTACCTGATTTTTATGTCGAGGATTTGCATGCTCATAACAGAAGAGCTTCCCCTGCTGAGGGGTTGACCAGCCTCCTGGGTGTGCTGGGCGGCCAGCGCTGTGACTCCTGCCGGGTTTTAGGGGGCAGGTATGGGCTCCGGAGAGGCGGTCGCTTGCGTGAGCACCGGGCAAGGCAGCAGAGGTGGAGAGTGGCGTGCAGGGGTCCTGGAATCTTGGGAGGCTGTCGACAGGCCTCCTCAGAAAGTTTCAGGCCCCACCACGTTCAGTGTGACAAAAGACAAAGACCCTCTTGACAGCCACAAAGGCGGGTGGGGGGGCTGAAGCCCCCAGATGGGGTACAAGCTTGAAGACCAAAGCAAGGTGACCAACAACCTTAGGTTACAGTCACGTGGCATTGCCATTACTCCTGAATTTCCCGTTTGGGGTTTTATTAGCTTGTAGTCAAAGGCGACATTGTGAAGAAACCCAGATGAGAATTCCGCTTATAAAACCGCTGAGAGAGGGAGAGAAGGATGGAGAAGCCAGGGAACTGCACAGAAAGTCGTTGAGAGGTTCCTGCGCAGAGTCAGAACCCAGACAAGCACTGGCCGTGTGTGTTCCGCGCTAGAAGGGCAGGAGCCGCGAGCAGGACCCCGGGGAGAGGTGTAGGAAGCTCCCTCCTTTCTGCTCTCGAGCCCAGAGGGTCCTCTGATCTGGGAAGAATTTCCCATGGCCAGTGGCTGGGTGGGGGCCCGGACAGCCTCCCACATACATACTAATGAACAACACGCACTGGCCATGACTTTGCCAATTGGAAACAGCTTGGGAACCCCGACATGAATGTGGAGCCTAATGCAAACCTGACGGGGGTTTCACTGGCTTATGGGAAAATCATGAATATCAGATAAGCAGTGTTCCAGGTAAGTGAGCACTTTGGGGTAGCTTACCTGAGACGAGGCGGTGAAATAAACCTCTTCGGCCCAGCCCTGTAAGAACAGGTTTGTTTGGGGGAGGCCGGGTGGGGGGTGGTAGAAGGGTGGTTCCGTTTTACCAGATTGGAAGGTGAAGACCGTGGACTTGAGAGTTTGCAGCTTCCCCAGGCTGAGGCTGCATCCAGCCTTCCTGTCCCTGCCACCCATTCCTGGTGGCTGTTCCTACTGGTTCAAGTTGGAGTCCTAGGTTCCCAAGGACGAGATTGTAATCCGATCCCCACCCCCACTCACTCTCGTGACCTCAGTGTGTGTCTTAGCCATTTTGTACTTCAGATTCTTGGTCTATAAAATGGCAACCTGCTGAACTTTTTTTTTTTTTAATGTGGAAGAGACAATAAAATAAAATTCCAGCTCTAACAGCCAGAGACTGCGAGCCATTTAAAAGTTTGTCCGTCTCATGTTTATGAGAAAGGATAAAGTAACAGATATCTAAACCAACACCAGGGACTCTTTTAAAGGCTCAAATTCTAGGGCAGCGGTTCTCAGTTCTGGCTGCACGTTAGCATCAACTGTGTTTTTAAAAGTTCTCCCGGGGTGATTCTAATGGGTAGCCCGGACTGGGAACCATCATTTGGGGTATATCAGGTGGATGGAAAGATTTCAGGCCTTATTCCCAGAAATACTGGGCCAGAGTATTTTTCCTGTCCTCTTTTTCTGTCATAGCTTAAAAATACATCCTATTTATTTATTTGAGATATAATTCACGTACTATAAACTTCACCCCTTTCTGAAAGTGAACTGGTGGTTTTAGTACACTCACAGAATTACGCAGCCGTCACCACCACCTTGCTCCAGAATGTTTTTATAACCCCAAAAAGAAACTTTTTTCTCTGCTAGCACACCCTCTCTCTCTCTCTCACTCTTACCTTTTCCTCCAACCCAACGACCACTAATCTACTCTTTGTCTCTATGGAGTTTGTGATTGGCTTTTTTCACTTATCATTTTTTTCAAGATTTATCCATATTATAGGAATAATCAGCATTAAGTAATTTTTATGGCTAAGTAATATTCCATTCGTGGATGTACCATGTTTTGTTTATCTACTCATCTGTTTGTTTTTTTTTTTAAAGATTTATTTATTTATTTATTTGAGAGAGAGAGAATGAGAGAGAACACATGAGAGGGGATAGGGTCAGAGGGCAAAGCAGACTCCCTGCTGAGCAGGGAGCCCGATGCGGGACTCGATCCAGGGACTCCAGGATCATGACCTGAGCCGAAGGCAGTCGCTTAACCAACTGAGCCACCCAGGCGCCCTCTACTCATCTGTTGATGGACATTTGTGGCATTCCCACTTTTTGACTATTACGAACAGTGTTGTTCTGAACATCTGTGTACAAGTTTTTGTGTGAACATAGACCCACATTTTCAGTTCTCTTGGGCACATACCAAACGAGTGGAACTGCTGGGTCAGACAGGAAGTCTATGTGGGTTTTTTTGTTGTTGTTTTTTTTAATTTTTAAAAAAAAATTTTTTTTTATTTATTCATGAAAGTCAGAGAGAGCGAGAGAGGCAGAGGCAGAGGGAGAGAAGCAGGCTCCCCGCCCAGCAGGGAGCCCGATGCGGGACTCGATCCCAGGACCCCGGGATCATGGCCCGAGCCGAAGGCAGACGCTTAACCATCTGAGCCACCCAGGCACCCCAGGAAGTCTGTGTTTAAACATTTGAGGAATTGGCAGTCTTTTTTCTGGAGTAGTTGATCGCGTTCTCTTGCTGCTAACAGCATGTGAAGGGTACATGACTGTCACTCAGACCTCGAGCTGAAGGCAGCAGGTAAGGTGTATATTAAAAGTCTTCATTTTCCTGCCATAGAGGTACCACCCCTCTGTTGGACCTCTTGCCAACTAAAGGTTGAGTATTTCACGGCTTGAGATGACGGATTTGTGTGCCGATAGGTGTTGTGTGCATGCCCTCTGGGGGATTGATAGGTCACAGAAGCCTTTGAGGGTGGCAGGCAGGAGTGCTTGTGAGCTCATGTCCTTTGTTCTAGTTTGTTCATATAAGGTTTTCCAAGTGGTTTCCTCCACTCGTGTGCACTTTTAAAACAGTGGATATTATATAAAAATTAAATCACTACTTCAGTTGGATCCTGGGGATTGATAAGCCATTGATAAGGACTGTCACCTAGTGGGATGCTTTCTGCAGAGTTCTGTTGCTAAGAGCTGACCTGCAGTTCTTTTCTTGGCATGATGTCCGTCTGTCATTCACAGGTGACCTTTTATTATTGACAAAGAAAGACTGTTCCAAATTGATGGTACAGCCACTTAGGGACATCAGCTCTCACTTGTTGGTCTCCTGTATCCTGCCTGGAAGGGCTCAGGCATGGCCTCGGGGGAATATGAGGTTACATGGCCCCAGGGCGGTCCTGTGACTTTTCCTTTGGGATTCCATCCACCTTTCGGGGGAGTTAGTGAGTGGCTGTTCGTCTACCCACACAACACTGATCTTGCCTTGTTGGTGGCCCTTTTATCCCTGAGACCTTTTGTGTTTGTTTTTGACCAGATAGGCTCTGCAGTTCTCCTTGGCCATGTGGACTGGGTGCCCTCAGAATGTGTCAGTGGGTTAGTGGTTTTGTGCCAAGTTCAGATTCTGGTAGAAGATGATTAAGGTAATAATACAAAAGCTCCGTGAACAATCTTGGTTTTGCTTGCATTTTTCAGGACAAAACAATAATCCCTCTTACTGATTAACCCACTTATTAACTGCCAAGTACTGGGCTTCTGGATGGGTCACTCTTCATCAGTTATTGTTGTATTTAATTTTCTGAAAAAGTCAATTCCAGAGCCTGTAATCCTTCAGCTAGCATGTGAGAGATACTGGATTGTGAGCAGGATTTATGCAAAACCAGACTAGCAAAATCTTGGCTAACTGAGGCCCTTTCATCTCATTAAACTTGTTTTAAAGGATCTTTTATGGGCTGAGAACTGTTCTTGGTGCTGGGAATCCAGAGATAATGCCTCCCTTCAAGGAGCTTATAGTTCAGTAAGGAGGCCCTCACTTATCGTATGCAACTTAAAATTGTTGTGTGTATTATAATTTTAGCAGGAGAAAATAAACCCAGGACACAAACTTCTATAAGATATTTTGTTCTAGCAGAAAAGAAAACACAGTCTTTTAAAGATTTGTGTTTGAGACAATGTCCATTAAATCCAGTCTCCTGACTGTGAACAATGACTCCACTCTCCAGTCAGAAGTGCCACAATGTGAAGGAGCTACATGGTGTACTATCACTAAAAAATGTTTTAGTTACATTGATTCCTCGTACCAAGATTTTCTCAGATATTTAAGAAGCATCCTCATTGATGCAGAAACAAAGGGGGATTTCAACCCATATTTTAAAATTAATTTCAATATTCTTTTATAATTGGTATGGGAAGAAACATTTCAGGATTGTTTATTCCTTGCTTCTGTAAATCTTGTAAGCAGAGTTGATGCTTGATCTTCACTGAGTGATTTAGGTCCAGGTTACCACCTGCCAGGCGCACAGCACCTTGGTGATAGAGGACCAAGTGTGGTCTTACTCCTTGTCTTTTGTGCCATTTTCTTCCTTGTTCACAGCCACTAAGCTCTTCCCACCTTGGACCTTCCCTTGTGCTTCCCTTCTTCATCTGGATAACCCCCTCTCAGCCTCCATGTCACTTCCTCCGGAGGACTTCCCTGGTCCCCTAATCTTAAATAGCTCTCACCTTTTTTTTGTTCTCATAGCTCCTGCCTATTCTCCTCAGGCACTTGTCTCAAATGCACACATATCTGCCAGGTATCTGTCTCTCCAGGAGCAAAAACCATTTCTAGTCTCTACTCCCATTTACAGAACATCCATCAGGGCATCTCGATCATGGTTGGCACTTACTTAATGGGTAGATATCTGGGTGAATGAGCAGACTGTTGGGCAGATTGGCAGGTGGATGGGTTCCTTGCCCGAACAGCTACTTGAGCGTATTGACATGGCAGACCCTTTCAAGGTACTGGGCACGTAGCAATGAACAAAATGTCCGTTCTCTAGTTGCTTACCTTCTGGTTGAGGGGAGAGACAGTGAACAAACACACAGTCAGGTGGTGATAAAGAAAATAAAGCAGAGTGAGGCCCATAGAGAGTAAAGGTCAGGATGCCTTACACGTGGGTGTCAGGAAAGGTCTCACGGAGGTGAGGTTTGAGCAGAGACCTGAAGGAAGTGAGGGAGTGAGCCATATCTTATACATCGCAGGAAAGCTAAATTCCTACCATTCCTTGTTTTCAGAGTGATTTCTAGGTATGTGTTTATCTTGTCACACAAGCAGTTTTAGTTTTAGCCACAAATCTGGAGCTGAATACTCCAGTCCAGTGGAGGCGGAGCCTCTGAAATGGTAGGAGCTGCCTTTTTATTGGAAGAGACAGTTCCAAAAGGTGGGGGGTGGGGGAGATGTTATGGTCCACATTTTTTTTACCTTCAGTTTGTTTTTTATTGTCTTGAAGAAGTGATGGATCATAAAATTCTGATCCTCCCTCCCCCCCACTTTGGGAGTCAATATGAAATTTATAAGAGTGAGGTTACTTTTCAGAATATTCTGGGCTTTGCAGGTCATTGATTTCTTTTTCCTCCACATCTTTTATAGAATTTTACAGTAGTCATTGAATAACAGGGCCAAATATTTCTCTTAATCTGAAAAGCGCCCCCATTAAAACACAGTGTCTAGTTGTGAGAGTTTTCTCCAGGTGAGACAGATGAATGTGTATGCATCCAGTGAGGACGCAGGCGAGCCTTGCAGGAAGGGCCTAGATTGTGAATAAGGCCGTAAATCCCTGGGCAGCAGCCCAAGGAGGAAGGTGGTTTGAGACCCTAATGTAGGGCCCACAGGGGCACCGAAACCCAGGTGGCAGCTTCACCTTCCTTTGCTCAAGGCTGTGGACACAGTTACACATGAAGCCACTGACACTTGTGCTGTCCAAGTACATGAACGGGACAGGAGGGCTCAGTTGGATATTCTGTAGCCCCTCCGTCTCCCATAGTTTGGGGGTGGGGGCAGCCATGCCAGGGGTTGCTGGCCGGCCTGCTTCTTTTCCTGGAATCTGCCCATTGCCTGTGCTCCTAGGAGGATCTGCTTGAACCCTGAATATCTGGAGGGGCTTCCTGGGTCAGAGGAGGGAGTGGGGAACTATGGGGAGGATGCTCAGAGGCATCAAACCTGCAGAACCATCAGGGCAGTGATTCTGAAAGTGTAGTGTCTGGACCTCTGCTTCAGAATCATCCTGGGTGCTTGCTGAAAAGCACGTTCCTCTGTCTACCCCAGGGTGCCGCATTGACACTGCCTCAGGGCTGACTTGGGGAGGAGGCCCAGGTAATGGGGAGCAACGCCTTTGCCTAGTAACCTACTGTTGGAAATATTGCATTTTCAAATTATGAGATGACTTCCCCCACAAAATGTCCTGTATGCACATTCCCAAGGAGTCCAGTTGAGCAGACAGGGAAATCAGTTAGAATGTTAATGCATTAGGAAACTGGCTACCTTCTTTGCAAGGATCTGCATTTGAGGTAGGGGTGTCTCTTGGTAAGAAAAGACGGCATTTGGTTCTCCGTATACTTAAAATCCTGGAGAAGGGGGGATCTGGAAGGGCCTGTCCTAGGTTGTGCCCATGGGGACAGGACATGATCTTCACAGGTCATGTTGATCGACCAGTACTTCTTGAGTCCCAGCCTTGTGTCAGGCCTCCTGGGGGACACTCCCCATGATATGACCATTCCTGGCTCCTTATAGTGACCTCAGCTCTGCCTCTTCCTTGCCTCCTGGGTCTCCTCTCCTGTCTGCCCATTCCCCATACATGCTGAGTGTCCCCATCATCATTCCAGCTTCCCCTGGGAACTGTCTGCCCTGCTGGGGAAGCCTTGGGCCTAGCACAGCTGCGGTCCCTTGCTGGCACCCTAACATTTCCCCTGACAGCAGGGATCTCTAGCGGCGCCTCAGGGTCATTGCCATGTTGACAAGATAGATGAGAAGTGCAAAGGGCTAGGAAGGGAGAGAGCAGGGTTGCATTGGTACAGTAGCCAAGACAATAAAGAATGGAAAACAACCACTGTTTGCAGAATGTCTACCTGGAAAACCCAAGAGGATCAAGTGAAAACCCACCATAAACGATGAGACATAGTTAAGGCAGGAAAAGTTTTCAGTAAGCCATTGAGGGAAGCATCAGATGACTGTGTGGAGGGCTGGGCTCATCCGGGCTGTTCCCAACCCCTTGTCCTTGTCTAGTAGGACCTCTCCCTTCCATGGGGGATGACAAAGGAGCAGCAACTTGGGGTTTTAAGCAATAACCCCACTTCTGTAGTGCTTGCCTTGTGCCAGACCTTTCTAAATGTGTATTTCAACTAATATAATCCTCACACCAGCCCTGGGAGGCTGGGACTACCAGTGAGTACCATCCTCATCTTCCCCATTTTTAAGTAGGGAAACCGAAGTGTGGAGAAGCGAGGAAACTGTCCCAAGGGTGGCATGGCTCAGGAATAGTAGAGTCTAGGATTCTGCACAAGGCTTCACCCGCACAGGACTGCCTCCTGCCACACAGTGTAATGGGTCTACTCCCGGACACAGCTCTGCTCCTTCACTTTGAGGACAACCCCTACACATAAATAGGGATTTGGTAAACATTGCTGATTAAGTCTGTATTTCTAGCACAGTGTTCAGGCTTCAAGGCAGCCAACATGGCCCTGAGAGCTCAGAGAATTTAGTTATCCAAAGATCCAAGTACTTTATCATTTTCTGAGAGCCTTTGAAACATAAACAGTTCCCTCATTAATTAGTTGAGGAATTGATTTCCCTGCCTGGAACCACCAAGATAGAGCAGATCATCCGTTCTTTACATTCTGTTCCATGAGCTGGCAGGAGCATGCATGGTCCTGCCACTGAAGGGGGTGACGTCAGGCGGGAGGCTAAGCCCCTCCGAACGTCACCATCTTCATTCGTTTAAAAAGAAGAGTCTAGGTCGCTATTACCGGACTCAACGGGTCCTTGAGAGGATTAAACGAGCTGGTACATGGAAGGGTCTAGAACAGTGCTGGCACACAGTAGGGCCTCAGCGAAGGTAAGCCTCTCCCCTGTTGTACCAGGACGACATGAGGCTGTGAAGGGTTTCACAAAACATGATGACTCATAAGACCTGCTCCCCGTCCTCCATTAGCTTATCATTTAGGTAAGAAGGGCTGTCTGAAACCACAAACATTTAAATCCTAATTCCAGGTCTGGAAGGAAAGCTCTCACATAAGACCTCACCAGTGCCTGGTCAGATGCGTGAGGCACTCGTGAGAGTAGGCATGACCTGTGCCCACTGTTCAGTCTCCTTTCAGATGTGGCTTGGGGCTGGAACGGTGATTTTACAAAGTTAAAAAATATCATGTAAAAATCCAGCACCTCTTAAAAAAAAAAGTGGTATAGAGGTTCTCCGAGGACCAATGTAGGGTTCAAGCTCCTGTGTGGTAACAGCAGCGTCCCCTCCAATGGGCTATGCCCACCCCTCCGTCCGGGCCGCATTGTCTGGGCTGAGCTGGGCTCAAACCCCGGCCCCGCCACTTAGCAGTGGGCATGACCTTGAGCCAGTTACCTGGCCTCTCTGTACCCCTGGGCAGGGATGGTGCCTCCCGCATAGTCTGGTTGTGAGGATTCAATGGGTGAGTCCGTGTGAAAGGCCCAGGCACAGGGCCCACCTTCTAGGACACACCTGATAATTATTATTGTGGCTACTGTTAATATGACTACACTCTGCCTGGCCCTGGGAAGCTTTCCCATGGTTGACCCGTGGTTCCAAGGAAGGAAGGCTCATCAGAGCCTGGGGTCTTGATGGTGTTTTCCAAGGATCTGTATATTGAAGAGCCTGAACTGTAAGAGGGAGAAGAGAAGACCCGGCCGAGGGACCTGCAAGAGTAGACGTTGGGAGCTGGGAAAGGGTGGGGTACTTCAGTGATGGCAGATGCATGCAGTCTTCTTGTTACTGTTGAGCGTTTTCTCATACGTTTCCACGTGAGCTGCAAATAGGCTTGGGCCCGGGTGCACGTCAGGATCTTTATCCGCTGAGGAAGGATGTGCTCATGCACCGTCTGGACATGCTCAGTCCTCGAGACAGCAGCACCAACCTGCTGAGCAGGCTGTGGTCAGGGTCACTGTGGGGTCCAGACAGAGTCGTGGGAAGGGTCAGAAGACCCTCCTGTGTCAGTTACAAGCTTAGGAAGTCGACCAGCCTTTAGAAACACCCCCCCACCCCATGCCCTTAAGACTAGAACAAGACAGAACTTGTCCCCCAGCAGAAGAGACTGTGTTTGAATGGAGGAATCTTGGAAGTCGGTGGTAAAAGGGGGTACACAGGCTGAGATGGGGGGAAATGGGGTGACCCAGGGGTAGCCCAGAAGATGAAGAGGAGAACAAAGAGAAAGAAGGAGAAATCTCTAGTTGTCCTGTGTGCCGGGGGCAAGGGAGGGCTTTTAGGGGCTGGATGTGGGGAATGGACTCCAGCTCTTTTGGGGACCCGAGCAGCCTCAATAGGAGACTGCTTTGGGCTTCTACATGCTGAATTTGGGAGTGGCCTTTGTCTGCCTCAATTTCCAGTTCTGAAATTGTCGAACAGTCTTCCTCACAGACAGTCAAATCCCCATAGTATCCCCACAAATCAAGAATATGCTGTGATTCTCCTATTTCTCCATCCAAATGACACCTCCAGAAATATCCTTTGTGAAATCCCATGCCCCGATGTTTTATTTGGAAGGTAGGGTCACTGTATTTATGTGTCAGCCATAAATACTTGGATGAGAGTATGAATTCCTAAGGGTCTGCCACTTCCGGCTGATAGTATTAGATCCTTTGGAAGTGTCCTATGTCGTAATATGCCAACAGATTTAGAATTTTAAACAGTCATGGAAACAAACAGGTGCTCAGTGCAACTAAAAATAACTACCCTGGGAAGTGAAATTGGGGTCATGCCAAGGAGTTAAGGTGAGCAGCACTGTGCTTTGGGAGGTGGTCAAGACTGTGGGGAGAAAGCCAAAGAAAAAAGCCTGCTCCCTCCTAGCCCTTCGGGGTGTCGGCCTTTCTCAGAAGCTCTTTCTGTTGTACTGGCTGTTTTTATCCTCTGAACGGAAGCTTCATGCATGCCCCCACCCCCAGCCTAGCTTTTCTGTCTTGATTTCCCAGTGAAAGGCCCGACCCAATAGGGGCTCCTTCTGTGGGGGGTCGGTGAGTGGGTGGCCTCCTCTTGCCCTGGGGGAGTGCTCCCCGCTCTGAGGGTCTCTTGGGGTGATGGGCAGTGCTAGGGTGACTGGGGAGCACTTTGCCTCAGCAGCCCAAACCTGGAGAGCCCTTGGAGCCCAGACATTCCAGACCATTTAATCCTTCCCCTCCCGGGAAGGGCCTCAGCCACATCCTCCATGCCCTGCTGCCCTTCCTGAGGAGTGAAAGGTGGTGGCTGTCAGTGTGTAAAGGATGGAGGGTGACAAGTGGGGTAAACACAGCTTGTTACTACCAGCTTCAGTTACCAACAGTGCTCGAGGCTCAACGGCCAGGGGCTTGTCCAGGCCTTGAAGACAGGGCGTCTTAGACACCACCAACGGGGTTCTGGGAAGAAGAGTTACTGATGTCGTGGGATAGTCTCACAAAGTTTTTGTAGCAGACAGAACTAGTGACGCTATCTTAGGTTTTCATTGTCGGGAATTTTGCACTGGGAACCTTGCTTTGACCCCAAGAATCACCAAAGCTGTACAAAAGACCTGTTTTGACACCAGACACACAATGTGCGATTCTGTTGGTTCAGAAACAAGCAAAATTCCATATGGTGATAAAACTTAGGACAGTGGCTACCATGGGTACCGTGGGGGCAGAGGAATGTTGCCTGGGAAAGGGAAATGTGAGAACCTTATAAAATGGATCCTGGAAGGTTCCATATCTTCATCTGGCGGTGGTTACATGGGTTGATACATAGAGAAAAATAACTTGAGCTGTATATTTAAGATGTGTGCACATTACGTATATCTCACATAAGTAAGAAAATGAAGAAAAACATGTGCATCAGAAGGCGGTCTATGAAGAGAAACACCTTGACGACATTTGAATAGTCTAGCTTTTACCACACTTGGAGTTTGCTGTGTCATGGCCCTAGGTCCTAAAAATCTGCTGTGGGTCAGCCACGAAATTGCAAACACCAACCACCTATGGAGAGATAAAATAACAAGTCTCTTTCCAAGTTTGACAGTCCCGAGAGTAACTTGGAAACGGCCAGCCCCGCATCCTGAATCGGTCTCTCCATCGTTCCACAGTTTAATGAGGTTATTGGGGCATCACGGTCAAGCTGACCCAGCTTTAACTTGCTGCTCTGCCACTCAGGAGCCCTGGGAACCTTCTAGAAAACTGTTGCCCTCTGGAAGGCTCCGTGTCTTCATCTGTGAATTGAGGGCTCTTCAGCGAGGGAGTAGCTGTAAAGTACACAGTTCAGTGCTTAGTACTTCACAGGTGATCAGATTGTCATTGTCACTGCTGCTCACTGTCATTGTTGCCTGCATCGCGGAGTGGTGCGGGGTTGGAGGGAAGGCCGCCAGCGAGGGCGCCTCGTGCACCTCTGCAGTCACTCGACCGAACACTTCCCGCATGACCCAACTTTTCCTGCCGTTGGGCCTGCTCCAGGGTGCAGAGGCCCCCCTCTGGCTTGGCAGGATTCTTTGGCTGGAGCCTCTGCCGGTTCTCCGAGCAGGAGCGTGGTCGAGTTGGACAAAAGTGTACCCACGTTGAAGCAGCTGTGGCAAACATCTGGCTCTGATTATCTGGCTGGGAATGGCTGGGGGTGGGAGCTCCGTGATTTATAGATTGCTCCTCTGGCTGTAAATCCCATCTCTAATTGTGACTTCTCTGTCCCTAATTGTTTGCAGAGAAGAGAGGAGCTCAATGGCTTACAATCCCTGGCAGGGCCCGAGGCTGCTGGGGGGTGAGGTTTGTTGCTAGGACACCACCGTCTTTGTTTTGGTCCCTGCTCAGCAGTGTTTTTAAGGCCCTGTATACATTTCTCTGTATTGTTAATGTAATTTGTTCAGGCAGTGAACAGCCAAGTTCAGCCGAAGGAATCCGATACTCATAACAGAAACACCAGAGGCCAGGTTTTTGTGGTCAAATTAGGGTTTTGAGGCCTAGGAAGAGAATGAAATGTTTGAGCTGGGCCAGGGGGACAATCTCCCTTTCTCCTCAGTGCTATCGCTGGCCTGGGTTCAGCTGCCTTGCGGAGCTTGGCTTGGGGGGCACCAAGTCCACCACATTCAGGGCCGTTAGGTGGGGAGCAGGGCTGCCCTTCTCCGAGAAAAGGAATGCAGATTTTATTCAAAAGGGATGAAAGGGAGCTCACAGAGTGTGGGCAAGTTTGGGCCCTCTCTGCCCAGCCTTCTCCTCGCCCTGGCTCCAGGCACCTTTTATCTACTCCCACGCCCACCCCTGAATTACTGGACTGGTGCGGAAATAATAGAGGGGATCTGATGAGACGGTATGTAACTGTGCGAAATGCAATTTGCCAGTTTCCGTTGCCTGCGAAGCCCCGACACCCCTCTTGCCGTCTGAGGAACTTTGCACCCCGCCATGCTCAGAGTTTTCCCAAATGATGGATTCCAAACAACTTTCAGTGAGTGTTTAGTAATGTTCACTCAGTTCATCCTACCCTCTTCATTTTGCCTTAAAACAAAACAAAACAAAACAAACATCACCAATCCACATTTTCCATGCTTGCTTTTGCTTCTAGAATGCGTCCATGTTGTGAAATCAATCAGGCCAACATTACCAACCCCCTTCCTCCCTGCCGGCCTGCCTTGGAAGAATGCCTGGTGTGCACGCATCCGTCCATCCATTTAACAATTACTGAACACCTTCTGTGGTTACCAAGTAGAATATGATAGGGTCCTGGCCCTTGGAAGCTTAACATGCAGGGGAACAAACAGGAAAACCAGCCTTTACAATACATGTGACAAGTGGCTGGCAAAACAGAGTGGAACCTTACCAGGAGTACCTGAAAAAGGAATACTCAAGCCTGGAGGCACGAGGGGAGGTCCTGGGGAGGAGGTGTTCTAGCCATGCCTTGCAAGAGAACATCAAACACTGGCTCTTATAGTAGCCTGGGCTAACTAGCCTTCCTTCCCTCTGCCCAGTGGCTGGAAGCTCTCTGGGGAGGGGAGAAAGAGATGTCTTCTTTTTCATGACCCCATTGTCGCTAGAATGCTGGTGATTGCCCAGGAGTTTTCAGAGGCTAACCATCTTCCATTCAGAAGGTGAATTGCAGGGTCAGCTGGGTGGCTCAGTTGGTTAAGCGTCTGCCTTTGACTTAGGTCGTGATACCAGGGTCCTGGGATTGAGTCCCCACCGCATTGGGCTCCCTTCTCCGTGAGGAGCCTGTTTCTCCCTCTGCCTGCCCCCCCATGAATAAATAAATAAAATCTTTAAAAAAGAAAAAAAAAGGTGAATTTCATGTGTGTTGAGCATGACTCATGGTGTGGAAACTTCCTGCCTTTACTGTGTCTAGACACTAACTTCTTCAACAGAGAACATACTTCTGCATTATGGGCATTTTCACTCAGCCTGAGTGTTCATCAAAGACTTGACCAAATCAACCATTGAACTTAGTATTCTTGATCATTACAAAATCGGTAGGATTGGAACAAACCAGGCAAATTATACTGACTTTCACCTGAAAAAACTTAACCTGCTGTGTTAGCCAGATATTTAATCTTCACATAACTAATTGTTCACAGGAGAGGAAAGGTAAGGTGTTCTACACCCTTAATCTCCAAGATCCTCATTTAAAGGGCATGTGTCTGAAGTACAGAAGCCACTTTCTGTTCACCTTTGATGTCACGACTGGTGTCAGAGCTTCGTAGCTTCTTGGCATTGTGTCCCAGCTTGTTCCAGTGAGCACCAATCTCTGAAGCCATGGGACTTACAATGTTCCACCCCTTACCAGTCTGTGCCACTGTGCTCACTACTGATTCTCAGGCTTCTGTTGGCATCTTTTCTTCTTGGAACCCACAATTGACTTAGAAATTCCTTGCCCGTGATTGACTTCTGTACCTTTTCCCCCCTATGTAATACCCTATACTAACATTAAAGTAGCACCAATTTATATTAAAACTTGTTTTCTTTGTCTCCTCCATTAGATAATGAATTCTTTGGGATCAAAAACAGTGTTCTTCTCTCCCATGCCTATAAGAGTACCTGAGAGGTGTTCATTGTGTATTTATGGGGTACAATTTTCATGTATATGTCTTTTATCCCTTAAGAAATTTGGCTTTCAAGGGGCACCTGGGTGACTCAGTCGGTTAAGTGTCTCAGGTCATGATCTCGGGGTCCTGGAATTCAACCCTGCTTCGGGCTCCCTGCTCAGCAGGGAGTCTGCTTCTCCCTCTGCCCCTTCTGCTCATGCTCTCTCTTTCTCTAATAAATAAAATCTTAAAAAACCAAAACAAAACAAGAAAAAGACATCTGGTTTTCCAGACCATAAACGCTCCCTCGTCAAAATGCTAAACTTTAAACTTTAACCATTTTGGTGAAAATATTCCAAAATGCATCCTACACTTTTCTAACTTCTTAAAGAATGAAGAGAGAATCTTTTCTGTTGCATTTTGTTTTGTTTTCGATGACTCGGGATCTGCTTTATGAACCCCAGTTTTGTGGCGGGCTGAAGTGAAATGAATTTTTCACAGGCTTTTATGGTATTGTAAAACCATTAAATGTTTGAGTTGAAAGAACAAAAACTTGGGGGCGCCTGGGTGGCTCAGTCGGTTAAGCGACTGCCTTCGGCTCAGGTCATGATCCTGGAGTCCCGGGATCGAGTCCCGCATCGGGCTCCTGCTCGGCAGGGAGTCTGCTTCTCCCTCTACCCTTCCCCCCTGCTCATGCTCTCTCTGTCTCAAATAAATAAATAAATAAAATCTTAAAAAAAAGAACAAAAACTTGAAGCCATGTAGTTTATCTTCTTTTACAGACTAGGAAAATGAGCTGGAGCCAGCAGCCTGGTCTTACTTCCTAGCTGGGTGTATTTCCCATCATCACACACCTCCACCCACCTCTCCTTTCTGCCGCTCCCCCTCCTGAGTAATTGAAATGAGGCCACTCTGTGTTACCTGCATTTGACCGCCTCAGGCTGTGAGGCTGTACACCTTTCTGTTGAGGGGAGGTGATGAGATCTCTAACCTCTGTCTTGTCCATTTTTTGCTAATTCTCAGAGTTGAGAGTTTATGCTACTCATCTAAATATTACACTTCTGGTGGATTAAACATCTGTTGTATAATCAAGAACTGAGAAGTGTTTAGTTTCACTGAAAAACTGGTCATATTGTCCTTTACTATAGTTCCTGCTCTTTTCTCTGTAGGAGAGGTCCCTGAACCTTTACCTAGGGTTTACTGACTTGATTCAGGAACAGTACTTGGTTCTTAGACAGCCTGATCATTTGCAGGTTAAGTGGCAGCTGACCATCTAGGCAAAGGGAGAAACTGGAGTAATGACACAGTAGGGTATGTTGCAATGGAGGGTGTATAAGATGTTCAGAAAAGGTTAGCTGTGCTCTTTGCTTTCTGTTTAAAGAAAGAGGCAGGATCAGGGAAGGCAAATTAAAACCATAATGAGATGGCAAATACTAAAATATGAGAATGCAGGTGTCGGCGAGGATATATGTTAATAAATGATGCTTAAATTAGTATAAATACTTTGAGGAATGATTTGGCAATATGTAGTAAAATTAAAGATGCACATATCTTATGACCCAGCAGATCTCTCCCATGTGGCCCAAGAGACATGAACAAGAAGAGCCATTGTTCATTGTACGTATTAGCATAAACTAGAACATAGTAGTCCTTGATACATAAAGTAAGTAGATGAGGAAACACAGCCATATAGTAGAATACAGGGAATTAACCAGACCTATGTGTACTAGCATGAACAAATTCTAAAAGTCTAATGTTAATTGGAAAAAGCAAGTTGCTAAAGCATCTCCAAATTGTGGTGCCATTTATATGAATGTTTAAAATTCCTGAGAGAATGATAATCATATTGTGGTTATGTAGGAGAATGTCCTGATGCTCAGGAGATCCATGGTGGTGCATATTGGAAGATAAGGTGTCATGGTGCCTACAGATTAACGTTCGAGTGGCTCATCAAAATAAAAGTGTGTGTGTGTGTACACGTATATAGGGGGAGAGAGGTAAACCTAAGGCAAATTTGGGAACATGTTAATGATGGTAAATCTGGTTGAAGGAAAGATGGGTTTTCATTATATTTCTACAACTTCCCTGTAAATTTGGAGTTGTTCAAAATAAAAAGTTGGAGAAAACACCCAAATTGAGCCTGTAAATTGTAGATAATACATATGTAATGAAAGTATTAAAACAATGCAGAGGCATGCTAACCAGCATGTTTGGACAATAGTTGCTTCTGGGGAAATGGCTGAGTTTAGGGACTTTATAGCTGTATTAGTATCACTTTATTTCTTTAAAAAAAAAAAATCAGGTGAGAGTTCTAAGATCAATATGGGAAAATGTGACACTGTTTAATATGGGTAATGGGTATGTTAGTGTTACTTGTTTGTTTCTTTGCATTAGATATAGTTTTATTTATAGATAGTTCCATAAATAAAAATATTTTAAATAGACAGTTCCATAACTAAAAATAATATTTTTTAAAACCACAAAGAGGTAAGTAAATGAGTTGGTTTCATTTTTATTTTTTTAAAGATTTTATTTATTTATTTGACAGAGAGAGAGACAGCGAGAGAGGGAACACAAGCAGGGGGAGTGGGAGAGGGAGAAGCAGGCTTCCCGCCGAGCAGGGAGCCCGATGCAGGGCTCGATCCCAGGACTCCGGGATCATGACCTGAGCTGAAGGCAGTCGCTTAACCAACTGAGCCACCCAGGCGCCCCGAGTTGGTTTCATTTTTAAATTAAAAGTTATTGTTAGGTAACTGATACCAAAACTCTGATACCAGAGAAGGGCACCACAAGAAAAGAAAATTACAGGCCAGTATTCCTGATGAACATAGATGCAAAATCCTCAATAAAATATTAGCAAACCAAATTCAACAATACAGTAAAAGAATCATACACTATGGATCAAGTGGGATTTATTCCAGGAATGCAAGGATAGTTCAACATTTGCAAATCAGTCATTGTGATACACTACATTAACAAAATAAAGGATAAAAAGCATTTGACAAAATTCAGTATCCATTTATGATTTTAAAAAGCCTTTCTGGGTATAGGGGAACATACTTCAACATAATAAAGGCCATATATGACAAGCCCACACCTAACATTATGAAATGTTGAAAAATGGTGAAAAGCTGAAAGCGTTTCCTCTAAGATCAGGAGCAAGACAAGCACATCCATTCTCATCACATTTATTCAACATAGTGTTGGGCGCCTGGGTGGCTCAGTTGGTTGAGCGACTGCCTTCGGCTCAGGTCATGATCCTGGAGTCCCTGGATTGAGTCCCGCATCGGGCTCCCTGCTCGGCGAGGAGCCTGCTTCTCCCTCTAACCCTCCCCTCTCTCATGTACTCTCTCTCTCATTCTTGCTCTCTCAAATAAATAAATCTTTAAAAAAAAAAACAACATAGTGTTGGAAGTTCTAGCTGGAGCAATTAGGCAAGACTAAAGAAATAAAAGGAATCTAAATTGGAAAGGAAAAAATAAAATCGTCACTATTTACAAATGACATTATATATAGAAAACCCTAAAGATTCCATCAAAAAACTGTTAGAACTAATAAACAAATTCAGTAAAATCAATACACAAAAATCTGTTTGAATTTCTATACACCAATAATGAACTATCAGAAAGAAAAAAAATTTTAAGTCTCATATACAATTGCATCAAAAAGAGTAAAATACCTAAGAGTAAAAATAAATTTAAACAAGGAGGTGAAAGGAACTGTATGCTAAAAACTACAAGACATGGATGAAAGAAATTGAAGAAGACACAAATAAGTGGAAATATATTCTGTGCTCATGGATTGGAAGAATCAGTATTTTTTTTTTAATTTTTTTTTTTTTTTAAGATTTTATTTATTTGCGAGAGAGACAATGAGAGACAGAGAGCATGAGAGGGAGGAGGGTCAGAGGGAGAAGCAGACTCCCCGCCGAGCAGGGAGCCCGATGTGGGACTCGATCCCGGGACTCCAGGATCATGACCTGAGCCGAAGGCAGTCGCTTAACCAACTGAGCCACCCAGGTGCCCGAAGAATCAGTATTTTTTAAATGTGCACACTACCCAAAGTAATCTACAAATTCAGTGCAGTTTCTATGAAGATTCCAATGGCATTTTAGAAATAGAACAAATAATCCTTAAATTTGCATAGAACCACAATAAACCCCAAATAGGCAAAGCAATCTTGAGAAAGAACAAAGAGAAAGATCTGAAGGCATCATGCTCCCTGATTTCAAACTATATTAGAAAGCTATAATAATTAAGCAGTATGGTATGGCATAAAAACAGAAACATAGAGGCGCTTGGGTTCCTCAGTCGGTTGAGGGTCTGCCTTCGGCTCAGGTCATGATCCCAGGGTCCTGGGATCGAGTCCCGCGTCGGGCTCTCTGCTCAGCAGGGAGCTTACTTCTCCCTCTCCCTCCACCTGCCGCTCCCCCTGCTTGTTCTCTCTCTCTCTCTGTCAAATAGATGAATAAAATCCTAAAAAAAAAAAAAATCCAGAAACATAGATCAGTGTAACAATAAAGAGCCCAGAAACAAACCATGTGTATATGGTCAATTAATTTATGACAATGAATCCAAGAGTTTACAGTGGGGAAAGGGCGGTCTCTTTGATAAAATAGTGTTCAGAAAAGTGGACAGCCACATGCAAAAGAATGAAACTGGACCTCTGTCTTATCCCATACACCAACATTAACTCAAAGTGGATCAAAGACTTGAATGTAAAACCTGAAACCAGAAAATTCCTGGAAGAAAACATAGGCTGTAAGCTCTTTGACACAGGTCTTGGTGATGACTTTTTGAATCTGACACCAAAAACAAAAGCAACAAAAGCAAAAATAAAGTACATACTACTAAAAAGCATCTACACTGCAAAAGAAACCAACAAGATGAAAAGGCAACTTACTGAATGGGAGAAAATACTTGCAAATCATATATGTGATAACTCCTACAACTCAATAGCAAAAAAAAAAAAATCCAATTTAAAAATGGGCAGATGTCGGGTGCCTGGGTGGCCCAGTGGTTAAGCGTCTGCCTTCGGCTCAGGTCATGATCCCAGGGTCCTGGGATCTAGCCCCACATCGGGCTCCCTGCTCGGCTGGAGGCCTGCTTCTCCCTCTCCCTCCCCTGCTTGTGTTCCTGCTCTCACTATCTCTCTCTGTCAAATAAATAAATAAAATATATATTTTTAAAAAAATGGATAGATGTGTTTAGATATTTGAATAGATACTTCTCTGAATAAATATTTCTCTCTGATAGACACCTGTCAGATGCCCACTTGATTCTTGTTTCACAGCGTGCTGGGCTTTTACTGGTTCCCAGAGCCAGATGGGAGTAAACAGGACTGCAAGGAGACCAGTCAGCTTTAGACCTGGCCCCCATGGGGAACGGCTTTCCACCCAAATCAATGTCAAAAGGGCAAGGCCCATTCAGGCTTCATCCCAACCCAGATCTAAGCCTGTCTGAGTGCATGGAGTTCCTAGAGCAGCAAACACTAAAGTCAGATTTCTGCTGTGGTTTAGGCTTCTCTGGTTTGCACTGGGTCCAGCTTCTGGGGTAGAGTTGGCAAAGAGTAGGCAGGATGTCACACCTCCAACTGAAAGCTGGGCAGGCTTAAGTCCCAAGGACAGAGCCAGACTGGCAATCAGCAGACCTAGGCAGAACCCAGTTATACAAACACAACTATTTGTCTATCCCTAGTGGATATAAAATAAGAACCAAAAGAAGTGCCAGGAAGCAAAAATCTTACAATGTTTTCATTAACCATGTTGGTGATGATGGTGTTGGTGGTGTTATTCTGTCTTTTGTGTCCTGTATGTATTGTGTAAGGAGTAAATGAGTAATTATGTTGGTGTTACTGAGAACAAGAATTTTCAGTGTGGAGGAAAGGAGGTACAGATGAAAGATCAAGGAGGCTATGAAAAGATCTGAGTCCTGAATGCAAATTGGAAGGACCAATAAAAACTCATTTTCATACATATATTTATGTATATATAAATAGAAAATATCTTTCCTAACTCTGTCCACTGAAAAGGCCTAGGAACAATTATCTCAGCAGCAGTGAGCAACTCTAGTGCTCAGATTCTGTTCACTTAATATCATTTCCCCCTTAAAATGGGGCCCTGAGGAGAAAGAGGTGATTTGTTGTACAAGATGAACCCAGAACATATTGTTAGGTAAGAAAGTGTGAAAGCTGTCAAAGACCCCTAGAGACTCGGGTCTCCTGGTCCACTGTTAGGGATTCACATACTAGGACTACTAGGTCAAAAAGACGCAGGAGCCAACCTAAGGAGACAAAGATGAAATAATTTGAGCATCAGTAACATCGTATTTATTTAGACCCTTAAGTTCACAATGACTCTCCAAAAAAAACCAAAACAAAACAAAAAAAACCCCAAAATCCAACCAAATGAACAGCAACACTGGTCTCTTTTGGAGGACAACAGGGAGCTAAGTCATTATTTAAAAACTGTTAAATAGGGAGAAAGGATCAGACATTTGTCTTGCCTGTGTTATGTGCTCTCTGTCACTGGACCACCAAATAGTAGTCAGGAAAGTTTTTCTTTACAGAAGTTTCCCAGCTAATAAATCAAGAAGAAATAGTCCTGTTTCTTCTCCCCCAAATAAACTAAAATAACAGTTCACCTGAATTTGATCAAGCTAAGTCTAATTATTAGTTGATAAGAAATACATGGTTCAGGGCGCTTGGGTGGCTCAGTTGGTTAAGCGACTGCCTTCGGCTCAGGTCATGATCCCAGGGTCCTGGGATCGAGCCCCACATCAGGCTCCCGGCCCAGCGGGGAGCCTGCTTCTCCCTCTCACCCTCTCCCCTCTCATGCTGTTTTTCTCTCTCTCTCTCTCTCTCTCGAATAAATAAATAAATAAAATCTTTAAAAAAAAAAGAAATACATGGTTCAGAGAAACATGGTAAATGACAACATGAACGTATGTGTAGCAAAGTTCAGACTGCAGAAAACTATAGAACCAATATCCTGGTTTCTTCTAGAGATGATACAAAGGGAGAGAAGGAAAGAAAGGGAAAGTGAGAGGACCCCCCCCCTCTCCCGCCAAGGATTAAAGGTCTAAAAAAGATTACAGGTTAAAAAAAGAGAGAGAGAGCTATTCTTGAGCTATTGTGATGCATGGACCACATTTGGATCCTGACTGAAATAAACTGTAGGGGAAAAAATAATTTATAGGACAATCAGGACAGTCTAAAAACATAGCTAGGTATTTCATAATATTAGAGAATTATTGATAAATCTTTAAAACATGATAATCATCTTATAGGAATTTTTATATTTTCTGTCTTCTAGAGATACACACTCACCAATGAAATGATATTCTATAGTTTGGAGGGCAGAGTGGGGTCTGCAGGAAGCGGATGGGGGATAGATGACCCACGGTTGGCCGTGAGCTAGCCATGGAACACGAGTGATGGTTTAACTGGGCTCACTGAATTCTTCGCTTTTGTATATGTTTGAAAATTACCCAAATAAAAAATTTTAAATTCACCTGGAAGAATCCAAGATAGGAGTTGAAGTGCTTGCCGGATAGTTGAGTGTTTGAACATGACCCCTCAGGACCAGCCAACGGGGAGGGAGAGGGGAGAAGGGACGGCCTGGTCAGGAGAGCTGCAGGAGGGTCTCCAAGAAGCAGATGTGAGGGGCGCCTGGGTGGCTCAGTTGGTTAAGCGACTGCCTTCGGCTCAGGTCATGATCCTGGAGTCCCGGGATCGAGTCCCACATCGGGCTCCCTGCTCGGCAGGGAGTCTGCTTCTCCCTCTGACCCTCCCCCCTCTCATGTGCTCTCTCTCAATCTCTCTCTCTCAAATAAATAAATAAAATCTTTAAAAAAAAAAAAAAAGAAGAAGCAGATGTGAGGATGTGGGCTTGCCCAGCTCTTAACTGGATGTAGGTGTGCTGAGAATAGTAAGGAGGGAGAAGAAGGAAACCAAGCCCGAGGAGAGGTACACAGGGATGACCACTGACATCGAGATAGGGCAGACTGCAATTTAACCCTGTGTGGCCTGCACTTTCTAAATCTTTGCAGTGAATATAGCTTTTAGTCCTCAAAGCAACCTCCTTCGAGGTGTGTGCTGGTCTATCTCTGACACCTGATCGTTTGACCGAAGCACAGATCAATTACTTTCCTAAGGTTGCCTGTTCGTAAGTGGCAAGGGCAGGATTTGAAACCAGGCAGACCGGGAGTCAGGATTCTTAATGAACTCTGTGCTCTGCTGCCCTTCTTCGTGTCAGCACCACTTACAGATTTTGGTGGAAATCTAAGACTCTGAGAGTTTGTCTTCCCAACTTCTCTATTCTACCTCAGTTCCCATTCTCCTGATCATCCGAAGTCCGTGTCTTCAGTTCCTCTTTCCCTCGGGTTCCATAATCGTCATTCGGGCCCCAAGTCCTGTTGATTCTCTGAAGCCCTCCTCCAGTCAGAACCGACTCTGGCTCTTCCCTTTTCTCCTTATCTCCATTGTTTTTAAACCTACTGCTGCATCACTTTTTTCGAATCTCTGACCTGCTGGCAAACCTCCAAAGCATCCACACAGACTGTTGAATGAACACAGGCACTCACTTCTCAGGCGGTGAGCAGAAACTGGACTTGGGTTCAAATACCACCTCTGCCACTTTCTTACCCTGAAATGAATGCCTGGTGTCCTCTGAAAGATGGGGGGCTTTGAGATGGGTGGATGTGGGGAGGAAAATGTGCAAAAAGTGCCTGGAACGAGACAAGCATTTGGCCCCGGAGTGAGTTAGTGCTGAATTTTCTCTCCTAAGCAGTTTTACTGTTTTTCTAGCATCTGCCTTATAAGAGCTAACCACAAAAACTTGCCTCCTGAACATCTTTGGATTCCTCTTGGCCCCATGCCAGTATGCTTTCAGCTTTCATTAGTTTTATCTCCTCTCTGCTTACAAAATCAAACCCACCCCTAGGACTCAACTCAGAGAGTGTCTTCCTTTGGCACTGGGGATCTGTTCCTCCCATAAACTAATAAAGTCATTGGCCACCTGGACCCCACTTCTGGGTCTCTTGGACCATTCAAATTTCAGAAAACTTGGGGAAGGAGAGGGATTGGCAGAATGATACCAGCTTGTAATTTTACTATGTAAAGATATTAATAGAAAAAAAACTACCCTCTTACTATTTCCGTAATTTCGTTTTGAGAAGAACATCTGAGAAAATGAATTCACCCAACAGTACAGGTCAGTCCTTCACGTTGTATACACTTAGCTTTAGGAAAAACTTTCCTCCTAGTCATTATTGCTACCATTTTGACAGGTGCCCCTGGTGTTTGGCACATCTTTCAGTGCAGCTATATCTTTTTTTTTTTTTTGTAAGATTTTATTTATTTATTTGCGAGAGAGAACGAGAGACAGCACGAGAGGGAGGAGGGTCAGAGGGAGAAGCAGACTCCCTGCTGAGCAGGGAGCCCGATGTGGGACTCGATCCTGGGACTCCTGGATCATGACCTGAGCCGAAGGCAGTCGCTTAACCAACTGAGCCACCCAGGCGCCCTCAGTGCAGCTATATCTTATTTTCCCATCCTCATTATAAGGTTTTGGGTTCTTGGAATTGGTCTTCATTGAGAAGTTTCACAATAGATATTTGATTGGTTTCGAATCAGTCACAGACAATTTGGTGGTGTTTAGATATTTATTTTTTATTCAGTAATCGTTGAGCAGTTCCTAGGTGTCTGGGAATGTCTTAGGGACTGAGATAATAAAACAAGATCAGGTCGTCAGCCTGGAGGGACTGCATTTCAAGTGAGGGAGGTTAGTTAGTGTCCAGTTATGGGTGAGGACATGGTGCTGGGGAAGGCAGCCCATGCAGGTGTGGAACATAGCCTGGCCCCTCGGACAGGCAGCCTTGAAGGAAGGGAGGGAAGAGTGGGTCTGGGCTCCCTTTAAGGTATTCAACTTGACTTGGGGTCCCCAAGGAATCCCTCATGGTTTGAATTTAGGCAGAGGAAGCAAGGAAGGAGAGGTTGAAATATGGTCTGCCGAGGTAACAGAGTTCTTAGAAATTAGGGCCTTTGTTTTAAAGGAAACTGAGGAGCTCTTGAAAAAGTGTGATATAATCCCAGTTTGGTAAAAGAAAGAAAAAGAAGAAAGAAAGAAACAGAAAGATGTGAACGTCTGCATATATGTATGTTTATGTGGAGCTGTACATTCTTGAAAGGAGAGGGAAGGTTCATCCCAGACCTGGGAGAAGCACAATCAGGGAGAATATTCCCTTGTGTTCATTGAGCTATTGGAAGAGAGAAAGGGAGGGAGAGACATGTGTATTAAAGAAAACTTGGAGATAGAGGGAAGTTTTCTTTTTTTCTTTTTTAAAGATTTATTTATTTTAGAAAAAGAGAGAGTGTGGGGGGAGGGGCAGAGGGAGAGAGAGAGTCTCAAGCAGACTGTACACCGAGCCCAGAGCCCTACTCGGGGCTTGATCCCATGACCCTGGGATCACGACCTGAGCTGAAACCAAGCGTTGGATGCTTAACCAACTGTGCCACCCAGGCACACACCCCCCTTTTTCTAATGTCACTTAATAATCCTGTCACCCAAACACAACCATTCAAATATATTGGTCCAATTTCTAGCAGACCTTTCTTGTGGTGTGTAAGTTTTGTACTTCTTTCTTTTTAAACATCAGAATGTTACGGTAACATTCTACCGTAAGCGTTATCTTCAGTTGACAGACTTAACCACTCCCCTACTTTTAGAAATTTAGGTTTTTTTGGTACTTCACTCTCACAAATAATAGCGAGTATCTATCTGTTATGTACAAAGCTTTTTCTGAGTTTAGGATTATTACCCTAGAGTAGATTCCCAGACATGGGCTCATTAAGGAACATTTTAAAAGCTCTTCATTGCCAAATTTCCTTGCAATGGGCTGAACCAGTTTACACCTGGGGCTACCATAGAGTACCCATTTCCTCCGCACCCCATTTTACGGCACTCTCATTTTTGTGGTGCGGAGTCAATAGGATTACGAGTCCTTAAAAAAAAAAGAAGGAATAGCTTCAAGTTTTCACTGTTTTTCCTTGGCCCTACACGGTGTGCAGTTGGCCTGATTGTGTTGCCAGAGGCAAAGCCTGAGGGGATGGGTGGATATAGTCTTTTAATTAGCTGTTAGTTTGTGGTAAAGGAACAAATGTCTTAAGCGGTCCAAAACGTAGTCTAAGCTTGGATAGATCCCTTGACTTTTGAAATGTCGGTTCCCTCAGGATTAATGCTCTCTTCAGGGGGGAGGAACATATAAATGTTCCCAGAAACGTTATAGGGTACATTGAAAATACTTTGAAACTCTGCAGGAATCTTGTTGATGGACAAAGTTGCTAAGCTAGCTCGAAGGAACAGCTCTTGCTGATAAGTGATGGTCAGTGCCCTAAGGAAATCAGGTCTGTTAGGATGCCCTGGGCCCCAGGGTTGCAGTCTTGGCCCAGCCACAGAAGAGCATCTCTTCTCGGCTGGCTGATACTTCCTCCCAGCAGCCTTGTTTGTATTTCTTCTTTGAGTTGGAAGTGGGTTTTTCCATTCCTAAATTGCTCTTGGAGACCTGAGAATCACTTCGCATCTGAGAATAATTAATCACTGGCTGAGATCACAGGGCTATCTGGTCCAACAATTTGTTGTCTGGCCTCTGCCTGGACACCTGCAGTGACGGGGGCAGCCCAGAGCAAATTGAATTCCTCCTCGTCCACGTGAAGAGTGTGAAGAGTGCCTTTCACTCTTCAGGAGACAGCCTTCTCCTGTTGTCTTCTCATCACACTGAACCTCTCTAGACAACATCGTTTTGAAAGTCCTCAGCCTGCTGCTCCAGTCTGGACCTCCTGGAAGGGGGTGTATCCAAGAGCAGAACACCATTCCCTGGGGCACCATTGGAGGATGTCAGCCATTGAAGGAGCAGAATTGACGCCCCCCCCGCTCCCCTCCCCCCAGCGTTATTGTCACATGTAGCCGTCAGTTCAGTCATGTCTCGCGTCCACGCCCTCAGTGGCAGGATGTCTGTAGTTGTAGTACTTCATCTCTGTTAACTGTTGTCTTCATGGGTTTGCCCCATTTTCCCATAATAGTTTGGGGTTATGTGTGCAGACCGTCAGGTCAGGAGAGGTTCAGACCCTACCCTGAGTTAGTCAGATAGCTTCCCTGGGCCCGTTTGCTCATGTGTACAGTGATATTCCGACAGCCCCCCGTGGTGGTGGTTGTGAGGATTAAGTGAGTTACTATTAGCCCAGTACTTAGAACAGTGCCTGGACATTGAAAAACAATAGGAAAGTTAGCTATCATCTGTCATTGTCACCCTATTGACGTTCTTTGGTGTCCTCATTGTGTTCTCTCCAGAGTCAGCCAGGGAGCCTCCTAGAGCGGCAGCCAACATGGCCCACGCGCCTGGGCTGAGCAGCTCAGAGCTGGAGAATTAAGGCTCCCGTGCCATTCCTTCTGGCCTGCCCTCTTTTGTTTTGAGGCTTATTTTGTTTTTGTTTTTTGCTTTATGTGTTGGCTTTGTAAGTGTTATTTTAATCTCAGAACGCTTCAGAATACTGAGCTTGACCAAGTGATATGTATAAATCTTCCATGTAATTCTTCACCATTTCTCTTGAATCAGATTTTCTCCTGAGCTTCTGCCTTCACGTGATCATTACTCAATCGGTACTGACTGCGTACCTCCTGTGGGCACCGTATTGCTCTGGACACGGGCCGCAGAGTGATGTGA
Source organism: Mirounga leonina (assembly GCF_011800145.1). Taxonomy (NCBI): domain Eukaryota; kingdom Metazoa; phylum Chordata; class Mammalia; order Carnivora; family Phocidae; genus Mirounga; species Mirounga leonina. The sequence goes on along the minus strand of NW_023270305.1, from coordinate 32,357,574 downwards.
GTGTCCTGGTGAAGCTGTCATTCCAGGGAGGATATGGGTGGACATCTGTAGGTCTCTGCCTCCAGGTCTGGATGGCCTCTGTGAGGTTGCGTTCACCCTTTGCATGAAGACCTTGAATTTGCTCATTCCTGTTCAATGTATGGTCATGAACCCACTTGATCATAACTGCTATCTTTTCAGCCTTCTTGCCACTATTTTCTCTCCTACTCATTAAGGAACATCTCCACTATTTTTTCCTCTGTTTTCATACTCACAAAGAACAACGTCTCCGAAAATAGAAATATTGATGTTCCCCACCCAGTTGTCGGTGGGGGATTCTTAAATTTTTCATCTTTATATCAACCTGGTTAGAGATCACAGCAACAGAGATTTAAAAAAGTGGGCTGCGCTTACAGCTTGGCAGGTATAATTTAGGGGAACTAAGCAGATTCGTTATTTTATCCTGGCCTGCAGAGTCAGCACACTGTTTTCTTGCCTGCTGTCTAAATTTAGACACACACACACCCTTTTTTTTTTTTTACATACCATAAAATTCACTCTTTGTGGAATACATTTCTATAGGTTTTAACAAATTGTACCACCACACTTAACGATCTAGAACAATTCCCCCCCCTTCCCCCAAGTCCCCTTTGACATCCCCGTTCAGTCAACACCTTCCCTACAGTTAGTCTCAAACTCTGGCAACCACTGATCTGATCTCTGACTCTATAGTTTTGCCTTTCCCAGAATGACATGTAAGTGGATTCATACAATGTGTAGCCTTTTGAATCTGGCTTTATTCACATAGTAAAATGTATTTGAGGGGCGCCTGGGTGGCTCAGTCAGTTAAGCGTTTGACTTTTGACTTTGTCTCAGGGTCGTGAGATAGAGCCCCACTCCGTGCTCAGCGGGGAGTCTGCTTGAGACTCTCTCTCTCTCCCTCCCCACCCCACCCCCCGTGTGCACACACACACACACTCTCTCAAATAAATATATAAAATCTTTTTTTTAAAGATTTTATTTATTTATTTGACAGAGAGAGGGAACATAAGCCGGGGAGTGGGAGAGGGAGAAGCGGGCTTCCCGCGGAGCAGGGAGCCCGATGCGGGGCTCGATCCCAGGACCTGGGATCATGACCTGAGCCGAAGGCAGACGCTTAACGACTGAGCCACCCAGGTGCCCCAGATAAAATCTTTAAAAAATAAATAAATAAAATGTATCTGAGATGCACTCATGTTGCTGCTTACATCAGTAGCTCCTGTTCATTACCCATTAGTAATTCCGTTGTGTGGATGAGCCAGTGTTTGCGGATCAATTCCGCAATCCAAATGAAGGACATTTGGATTCTTTCCATTTTGGGGTGGTTATGTATAAACATTCACCTAAAGTTTTTATGTGAGAGAATAATCTTTTAATAAGACTTTTTGCTTTTCTACTGATTTTTACTTTTTACCTCTCATGTTCTACCCTGATTTTAAAGGCTGCAGGAATTTTGGTAGAATGTCTGATCAGTTACAGATGGCAATACAACTTTGGAAGGAATGCGCCCATTCTTTTCAAAAAAAAAAAAAAGAGAGAGAGAGATTTCAAGTATTCCCAAACAAATGCCAAAGAATCTCTCATCTTTAAGAAGTACTGGTTTTAAACCACATTCACCATCCACTGGAATTTATTTTATGCCTGAAATAGATCGTCTGCTGAAATTTTCATTCTTTGTTTTGGGGTTGGTATCTTTTTAAGTCACAGATGCACCACAGTGCTGAGCAAATGATATGGAGGCCAAAAGTCCAAGAATCTCAGAACGAGGGTTGATCCTCTCAACTTTGGACATGTGGGAAGAAGGGTGAGGTGAGCCAGAGTGTGTAGACACTGGCATTATTCTAGTACAAGGGAGGAGTGTTGGGAATGGGATGAGACCTGGGGATTTAACTTGTTTCTGGAGGGCATTCCCAAATCCTGCCCTGGAATAATTCCCCAACGACCATTTAATCAGCTCCATTAAACCCTGCCCTGTCTAGTGCACTTGCTCCAGACACCGCTCTCCTGGGCTCTCAGTAATAGCTCAATTGTGTGTAAGTGACTGTGAAGAGGCTCTGTGTGCTGGATGAATAGCCCCCGTCTCCATGGAAACCAGCGCTGGCTGAGGGGCTGACCTTTGACCCACTTGTTGCACCATACTGTTAACCACTGGTGCCTCTTGGGTGGAGAAAGAAAGCAAGGAAATGGCTGTCAACGTTATTTTTATTTTCCTTTAGTTTAAGCCTGGATCCACACTAAGTAGAAATAACACACCAGTATGAGTCCAAAGTGCTTGGATAGTATGACTTTAATTTACTTATAGATTCTGCCTTTCCTCCCCAACTCTCCCCCATGCTTTTCCTTACCCTACAATGCAGAACTCAGCCATGTGTGGCAGGATTGGTTTATCATCACTCTCTGGAGATGCCCGGGAGTATAGTTCCTAAGAGGCAGTGTGGAAAAGGGGCAGGTCCCTATACTGGGAGTCACTGTGTTGTGGCCGTGGGCACATTTCTTCATCTGTACCATGGAGCTAATGCTCCGCATGCAACCAAGACCCTTGAGGAACTCAGCTGAGAAGATGTGGCTCAAGCCTTACAACCGTAAGGCTCTCCATTAGCCAAGGCACTAGGATATCAAGGGCAAGGGTAAACCATGCACCTTTTTGGTGATGATAAAAACAAGAACTCAGCCACACAACAACCTGACAGGTCAGGCCAAAATGACTTTAGCAACCCTAAAGTGATTCCTTAGCTCAAGCCCGTCTGTGTCAGCGAGTATTTTAGTCCCTGTGACACTCACTGCATATAAGCAGATTTTTTCTGGGCTCCATACTTTGCTCTGAGCTAAGGGACCCCCTCTTCAGGACCCCATGAAGACCTCACAGACAGACTCGGTCCTGCCATCCCCAGGTTTCCTTGCAGAGGGGCCTCTGACCTGGGTCAGACCCTGAGGGCTCCTCTCCTAGGTGTGTGTGGTTGGATGCCTCGGGATGGGATGGCGAATATTGCTGTCCCTGGAGCTTAGAGTCTAAGAGTGAGTGTTTCAAGAGACAGGCAGGTGCTGGGCCAGCACCACCCCGTAAGACAAGTCAGGTAATTTCTTGCAAAGGACAATTTTTCATTCTGTAAGTGGAGAAGGAAAGTGACCCTCGGTTCCTACAGTACAAATTCCTATACTGGGGGACCATTGGTGGTATGTATCTGTCCCTGGGGCAGGGTGTCATCCTGGGGGACAGTAGGAGGAACACAAGAGGTAACAAGATCCCCAGTCTGAGTTCCTTGAAGAAAGTTAGAATGCAAAGTGACAGTTCCTCCTTTAGAGACAGAAGCATCAAAGGCTCCATGACTTTCCAGGAATTATAGAGTAAGGGGGTCGGAAGGAGAAGAGGGACTGCAGGGGCAGCCGCAGTGACTGCAATTTCCCTATGCTTTATTCCCCAAACCTGTCCACTACCATGGGGCATCTGAGCATCAGCTTCATCCTGTATGTTATTCTTCAGACCTCAAGTCACTGCCTTGAGTTCTTTTATTAGAACTCTGATTTTGTGCAATCCACATTAGTTGGGGAAGCCGCCCTTATGCTCTTAGCCATAGGCTAATAAGTGGTGCTTTTTATGTCTGGTTGTTTCTCCCATCTTGCCCGGAGTATGGTTGAGGAGGTAACTATTTGGGGGAAATTCCTAGAATGGAGAGGCCTAAAATACTTACAGGGTCTTGACTCTGAGTTCTCAGATATTTATTAGAACTGGATAGCTCGTCTAGTGGGGATTTTATTTTTCTTGAACTTGCCCACAGTAGCTGGTCAAGCCTTGAACTCTACCATCCCCAAATCAAGGACACCCATTCCTGGTTCCTGTTTGGAACCTGGTTCACCTGGAGGTCTGCAGGGTGGTCCCCTCTCGGTTCCTACCGTTATGGGGCTTTCATGGCGTGGAACAGCCGCTCTGCCTCATGCAGCAAGGCTACCCGCAGCCTGTGGCGCCCACGAAATCCTTTGCTGTAAGGAAGCAGTTCCACACGCTTTGCCGTCCCCAGAAAGTACCATTCTCAGCGAATGGACAGGAGATGGGGTTGGGTTAGCTTTCTCATTGCCCCAAGTTGTAGGGAGCCGGAAATACACATACATTAACCCTGAGCTGGGGGTTGAGGGGGAGAAATGAAAGTCCCTTCATTCTGCAGCTGTGTAAACAGTCCAGGGGGAGACAGCCTGCAGCTAAGGATAATGGGGGAGGAGGAGGGGTGCTGTGTGCAGGGGCTGCCCAATCAGGGGGCCTCCGTGGGGGCCCTACAGGACTCTGAGCAGGGCTGAGGGAGGGGCGGGCACGAGCAGGAGGCATAGAGGGTGCACAGGCTCCCCAATTTTTCACATGCAGCGGGCACGTTGTCACAAAAGTAAGGGTGATGCCAAATGATGAAAAGTGGGAACGGCTGGGGCCTACCTGACGGAAGGAAAGCGGAATGAGAAGAAGGTGATACTGGAAGGCTGGGAAAGGGGGTGGCATTCCAGATGAGGGCTTCTTGCCCCTGGCCAGGCTCTGTACCCCTGGGGTCAACATGAGGAGAGGCTCTCCGTGACTCAGGGGTGGAGACTCAGTTGTCCGACATGGGCCCTATTCACCGAGTCCCTGAGCGGGTAAGGTGGAAAGGCCATCGCACCGCCGACTCCAGCCACCACCCCCACCCCCCACCCTTTGTGTCCCAAGAGGGCGGTGGAGGCAGGTGCAGAGAGCACCTGCGGTGGGCGGAGGGCTGAGGAGGCTTAGCTGGGCTACATCTTCCAGGTCCTGAAGGGGCTAGAAACAGTGACAGTGGAAGGAGGAGAGCTGCTTCGGAGCCAGACCCCAAGTTGAACCCCAGCCCTCACCAGGCCCTGTGTGCACTGGACTCCCCATTTCCTCTGAAATGCAGATAACCTTGGCAGCTCACGGGGCAAGGGCTTCCGTGTAGCCCCTCCCTGAGCTGGCCCCCGGTCACCACGCGCTCCCTCTTCATTCAGCGCTCATCCAGATTGCCTTCTGGGGGCCGGCCACTGTCCTCGGATCTGAGGCCGGGCAGAAAACCAGACAGTCCAGGGGCTGCCTTCGAGGATGTCACTCTCTACTGGGGGGAGACAGACAGTGAACAAATCAAACAGCCCCAGACGGTAATGACGAGCTAGGCAGACGACTGGAAGGTGGCGTGCTCATGGTCCAGGGGGAGACTCGAGTGACAAGGAACCAGCTTGGAGGAGACCTGCGGTGAGGGTGTCCCTGGCCCAGGGAATAGCTATAAAGGCCAGGCCGTGGGGATGGGAATAGGGGATAGAGTTAGAAAGGAGGGTAGAACCCTTGGAGAGTTTGGATGTTATTCTAAATGCAGAGGAATCGATTGGAGGATTTTTAGCAGGGGGTATGACTTCATCTGATATAAATTTTAAAATAATTCTCTACTTTGTAGGAAAGGGATGGAAGGAAGGGACAGGACTTGGGTCCAGAGGGTGTGCCTGTTTGGCAGTGGGTGCACCCTTCCTCCTTCACTGGCCCAGCCGCCAGGCCGTGCGCTCCCGGCCCCCCCAGGGGTCCCTCTTCCCCCTGCTGCCGTGAGGGTTGGAGCCCTGCTCGGCCATGTACACAGCTGGACAGGCAGCATTCTTCCCCTCATTCTTGGGCACAGTGCAGACTATTTCCCATCCGTATGCAACACTCTCCCCAATTCCTCAAGCCCTGGGAAACTCTGTGCCCCGCCAAGTGCAGTAGGAACAGTGGTTTTAGCCCAGAATCTGTCCCTGGCCCTCTAGATAACTTCGCATCCATCCCTGTAGGGCAACGCTGTTCCAACAAAAATATAATGTGAGCCATATAGCTCATTTGAAATTTTCTAGTAGCCACCTTAAAAAATAAGTAAAATGACGATAGTAAATTATTTTTAATCATGTATTTTATTTAACCCAGTTTATCTACGATATTATAATTTCAACATATAATCAATATAAAAATTATTATAAGGCACTTCACATTCTTTTTCCGTACCACGTTTTTGATGTATGTTTAACATGTACAGCATGTTATTTTATTTTATTTTATTTTATTTATTTTTTAAGATTTTCTTTATTTGGGAGAGAAAGCCACAAGCTGGGGAGAGGCAGAGGCAGAGGGAGAAGCAGACTCCCCACTGAGCAGGGAGCCCGACCTGGGGCTCGATCCCAGGACCCTGAGATCATGACCTGAGCCAAAGGCAGACGCTTAACCAACTGAGCCACCCCAGCGCCCCCAGCACGTCATTTTAAGGGCTCGAGCCACATGTGGCTACACAGGACAGCTCTAAGAGCCTGCCCTTCCTTATGGGCAGGATGGAGGGGGTAATGTCCTTTCACCTCCCTCCCTCTGAAATACAAACAAGAGGGAGCCTGAGGGGACAGTGGAGATGGAGGATGTTATAAACTTTAGGCTGTCATCCCCTGAAGATGTGGATGGGAAAACCTGAGAAGGAGTCTAAGGACCCACATGGGAATTTCCCTCCTGATTCCGACAGTCACCATGTTACAAGTGAGAGAGATAACTGAGGAACACATATCGACAATTAAAACCATAAGTGGCCTAAAATGGTGGGTATGCTTATGGACTAAATTATGCAGGGGCAGGATTTAGTGTCTTGCTGAAATTTGAAAAAGTAATCTTGCAGCAAAAAAACAGCAGAGAGGGAAATGTATTTTTTCCCTAAACCATAGTAACCGTAAAAATGCGTGATGCTTTTTGTTAAGTTGTATTTTAGTAGAAATATTAAATCTGTGGCTTTTGTTTTTGTTTTTAAGGAAATGGAGAAAGGAAGGAAGCTGGAGGCTTTAAATTCGTTATGCTAGCTTTGGATTCTGCAAAATCAGGAAATCAGAAAGTACAAGTTCTCAGAGCAGTGACATTTAACTCCATTGGGAAGGGCACGCCCAAGGTCACCCTTTTAAAGGGTTTGTCTTCCTTTTCAACATTTTTATACAGCATGTCTTTTGGAGCTCAGCATTTTTCAGTGTGGGAACAGAAGTTGGAACACTAGGGTTTTCTGGATGGACTCTGTGAGAGCCGGTCCTCAGTGCCTTCTCCATGATAGTACGCGATAGAAGTTTGTTGACCGACTCGCACAATGTGACTTGAGGAGCAGGCGCAAAGGACGGGACGCATTTTTAAGCAGTCCTCGTTCCTCTGAGATAATTCAGGCCCCATGTATAGTTTTAATTTATTGGCTCCCTTTAGAAACTTTCAAAAAGAAATTAAAAACAGGCACTGTTTATTTTTAGTATTTTAACTAAAGTATTCGGCCTTTATTTGTGCTTTAGGACCTGGACAACTGCAAGGGTCTAGGAGTTGCTCGTTTCTATTTCTCTGCAAATATTCCTCTCACGTTTCTTTTTGCTTTCTTTTTTGTGGTGAGGGAAGTTTTTGAATTACATAGAGTCTAAAAACATGGAGCTTTAAGACGCTGATGAGAACTTCTTCCACTATCTGGATCACTTCAGATCCAACCAAACATTTACCTACAGGACCCCAGCGGGAGGGAGCCTCAGATGTCACCCCCCAGCCCTCTCCCACCTCTGATATTTATGATCCCATAATTCTAACATGGGTACCATGAGGCTGGAAGCCTTATGGCTGCCGGATTCCCCGGGGCGTTCCTGCTAGCCCTGGGCTACCAATTGCCAACATGGAACCCCAGCCTGGTAAAATGCCAACATCCAACCAAATTCACACTCGTCCATTTGTGATCACATGGCACTCAAGAATTTCCTCCTCTTCCTTTTCTGTGGGATACCTCAGATAATGCCAAGAACGGTCCTACATTGCCTTGAGGTTTTGTCAGCTTCACTTTCTCATCCAAACCAGACCACGGCCATTATCACCGTATGAGGACAAACGGTCTCTCTAGACCTCAGAAGCTGTACTCTGTCGGCTTCGTGTCCACTCTTACTCTAGGGGACAGTCACTGAGGTTTGTCTCTGCCTTCCTCCTCCTCGAATGAGGCTCACCATTGCTATTTGTGGTAAGCGTGAAGTCTAGCCCTTGTTCCCAGGCTCGCACTACTTGAAGACATTTTCCCCGTGAATCTCTTGCTTGCAAGACTCCTTTTACTCAGGCTTCTCCTTTTCCATGCAGAATGTGTTGCTTCCTTCCATTTCTTCTATTTCCAAAGCTCTAGTTTTCTGTCTTCTTCAAGAAGGCTCCCTGACACTTCTCTCTCCCTTCTTTCTCTGCTTCCCTATTGTTAGGAGCAGCTATTTTGCCTCCAGCCTTCCCTGGTATGCTGCTGCATTTTTTTTTTAACTCTTGAATGAAAGAGCATGTTTTTTCCCCCCCTTTCCCCATTTAGATTACAGACTAATCAAGTGGGAGCCTCCTACAAGTCTTACAGACCTCAACACAGCCAAGTGTCTGTCTGCACGTAGTAGTTATTCAACAATGAGGACCTTGAACTGGCTTCTACTTGAACCCCGGGTATCTTGGTTAACGTGTGCAAGTTTGGTATGCATTCAGCTGCAGTTTGTCCATCCTCAGAGTATTTTCGTAGTTTATTAATAATCATTTGGCGCGGGGTTTCAGCAGAACTAATTCTGTAATGTGTGATGGCTACACTTTGGCATCATTAAGTGCTTGAGATTGCCCTGCTGTCTTTTTGAGTTTTGATGAGAGGGAGCACCGTGGTGCCTCTAGCTATCACCCAGAAGTAGCAGCAGAAAAGTTGGCGATTTTAGCTTGTTGCCAGGAATGGTGAAGCTGAATGGAGGCTTTTCAGTCACTCACATGGGGCTTCACACTTTGAGTCCCTAAAGGGCCATTTGGTACCGTACCCGTGAGGAGGCATGATGGAACATCATGCCTACCTCTGTACTGGGTTTGAGGAGAGAGGGCTTATGGAGACATGCCCCGGGACCCTACAGGGGGAATCTGTGTGTGTGCGTTATTCACAAGGGATCCAGTTTTTTGAAAATAAATGGAGAGAGAACCCATTTCTCCTGTGAAACCACTGTCTGCATCCGAACAGCATAAGAGGCTCTGGAAGGTCAGCAAGGAAAGGGAGCGTGTGAGGTGTGCCTGGGATGTGAGGTGGGAAGAGGAGAGCTACCTTGCCAGAGAGGCAGACCCATGGTCTAGGGGGTCTGAGAGGACAGGACTCTTGTTCAGTGTGAAAGGTGAGGCGGGGTTCGGTTCACTCCTTCATGCAGTAGGCAGGTATTGAGTTACCTCCTCTGTGTGCACTACGCTGTCTGAGGAGCCAAATATGCGTATTATGACCCTCAAGACACATGGTGCCTGTTCTCAGGGGCGAGTGCAGGCTAGGAGGGTTGGCCTTCAGAGCCAGAGCCCTGCCAGCCATGGACCACACTGTGAACAGCACCCCCGTGAGAATACGGAGGGTTCAGGATCCAGCCCCAGGGGGAGAACCAACAAGCAAGGCAAACTGGAGTCCCAGCACAGTAGTGAGGGTTCCGGGGGAAGCCCCCAGTTCATTTGTCCGTTCATTCATTTAACAAATACTTACCGAAGACCTCACTGTGGGGTGACGTTTCAGTAAAGACTGACAGGAGCCACCTGTCTAGGAACATGGCGCAAGAGGGTTCCAGGCAGAGGGAATGGCAAATGTGAAGGGCCTCAGGCGGGATCACCACTGCCTTGTTTGAGGAAGCCAGGGGACCAGTGTGGCTGGAGCAGAGTGGGCAGGGGTCGGGGAGGGTAGCCCGGAGGGCGGCAGAGTCCGAAAGGGAACAGAAGGCCAGTCGTGAGACTTTGTAGAACAGGGTGAGGACTTGGATCATTTACTCTGAGCGAGATGCAGAGCGTTAGAGGTTTGAGCAGAGAGGTGACAGGATCTTATCTATGTTTTCACAGAGCTCTCAGGCTGCTGCAATAAAAGTAGACTGAAGGGGAGCAAGCGTAGAAACGCAGAGACTAGTTAGGGGTCCATGTAGTTTAAATGGTGACAGTAGAAGTGGGAGTGGGAAAAGTTGTCTGATTCTGGATTCATTTTGAAGGGGAAGTGGCAGGATTTTCTTGATTGGATGTAAGAGGAAGAAAAGAGTCGAAAATATCTCCTGAGGGGACACCTGGGTGGCTCAGTCGATTAAATATCTGCCTTCGGCTCGGGTCATGATCCTGGGGTGCTAAGATCAAGCCCCGAGTTGGGCTTCCTGCTCAGCGGGGAGTCTACTTCTCCTCCCCATGCTTGTGCACTCTCTCTCTCTCTGAAAAAAATAAAATATTTTTTAAAAAAATATCTCCTGAGCAAGAGGAAGTTTATTTTTTTAAGATTTTATTTATTTGAGAGAGAGTACGAGTGGGGGTGAAGGCCAGAGGAAGAGGGAGAAGCAGACTCCCCGCTAAGCAGGGATCCTGACGCAGGGCTCGATCCCAGGACCCCATGATCATGACCCAAGCCGAAGGCAGACGCCCAACAGACAAAGCCACTCAGGCGCCCCCCCTGAGCAAGAGGAAGGATGGAAATGCTGTTAACCAAAAGAGGGAAGACTGGGACAAGCAGATCTGGGGGTGAAATAACCAGGAGCTCTGTTTGGGACATGTTGCATTTAAGGTTTTTTGTCATCTAGTGGGGAAGGTAATGGGCAGTGGGAAATTGAGTCTAGATTTCAGGGAAGAGGTCTGGGTTGGAGAGAGAGACTTTAAGGTCATCAGCATGTCAATGGCACCTAAAGCGTGAGACTGGAGGAGATCCTGGGGGTTGAGGGCTGAGTCTGGGCACTGCAGCTTTCACACGTTGGAGAGCAGAGTAGACTCTGGTGAAGGAGATGGAGAAGGAGCAGCCAGAGAGGTAGGAGGAGGACCTAGCAGGTTCAGAGACCCTGGAAGAGCGTGTATGATGGAAGAGGGAGGGATCACCTGAGTCAGGTACTGCTGAAGAGCCAAGTCAAGTGAGAGTGCTAACAAATGGAGGTCATTGCTGTCCTCAAGAGCTATCTATGGCCATAGAGTTCCCCAGCTACTCTGCTGGGTAGCAGGACAGATTCCAGAGCAGGGAATCAAGGCAGATACTGGGCAAAGGAGGCTTCTCTCCAAGATTCCAGGCATGCCAGGCCACTGAGGAGCCTCAGGAGAGTCCTTGGAATCTGCACTGCAGGCTCCCATGGTGAACAGGGGCTGAGGCTGACTAGGGCCCAGGACTGGCTTAGGAGCATGACATCTAGGGGATTCCTCCTTAGAGTAGAAAGCAGAAGGCAGGCCACCCTCACCAGGCCTCAGTCACCATTCCCTCTGCCATCTTAGGTGGGGCAAGTGGGTAAAGAGGCTTGCCTTGGCCACAAGGCAAACATGGAGCTCCAGATTGGCAACTAGGAACCACGTGGTGCATCCTCGAGCTCTGACATTGCAGGCCCAGGGCCTCTGTTGTCCATATACTGAAGGTGGTCTGTCAGATAGAAACCGTTAGAGGATGGCCATGCCCCACGTGGTTATCAAGTGACTGGCCAGGTGTTCCTTCTGACTAGTGGCTTAGGGCAGACTGATCCACATCCAGTGCTGACTCAGTGCAGTGGTCTTATTTATTGCTGCCACTCGTGGTGGAGGCCTGGCTTGGTTCTGGTCTCCAGATGTAACAGAGCCATCTAGAGAGCTTAAATCATACACTGGAAGAAAATTGATGATGGACATCTCAACCCAAGTGAGTGGGGTGGAGTTTCCACCTTCCAATTACTCATAAGCTTCACAGGCTTAAAGGAATCTTAAGCTGCTCTCAGAGGAAACTCAATTAGATCAAAATGGATTTAATTGCTTAATGAATTCGAAGTGTGTTAAAATTTAAAGGCAAGGCTTGTTTGGGGGCCAGAGGGGGCAAGGTACTAGGAGGGTTATCACATGCTTTCTGTGACAGTGAAGAAGGAAGCTCACCCCCTAACATACCCAGCCTCTCGCCCACGGATGTCCCAGATTATATCCTATATGCTTGGGTTATTGGCTGATTGACATACCTAGGGACTAACATCCATTATCTCATTTGAGCCTCAAAATAGTTCTAAGAATTAAGTGAAGCTGGTATAATCACTTCTGTTTAATAGGCGATGAGCTGAGGCTTATCGAGGTGACAGAATTGCCCCTGGCAGGACCGGGCTGTCAACGCAGGTCTTCTGATTCCCACATCTGTCCGTTGCCTGGTGGGGGAGGGGATAGGGAAATAGCCCCCTTGACAAGTGCATTCACGGATATTGCCACTGGCATTTATTAATAACAGATGGGCCAGGGATACAGCAGAATTGCAATTCTGAGAACTCCCAAGCATTTAACTCAAGACATTTTTTAATCTCGTGAAATCATGCCACCTACTTATTATCTGATACGCGCACCCCCAAGAAGGATTTGATGTGCATCGGTTTGGTCGATGAGGATGACTAACAACCTCCCTTCCCTCTTGGTGACTTTTTAGACCAGAGTGGCTCTTGTCATCATCAGTCCTGGCTACGCACCATTCTCTGTAAAGTGTGAATGCCAACAACTTTCAATGGGGTCTATGCCATTTGAGTGGGAGCATTTTGTAGCTATTTCCTTCATAACTGAAGCAATTAATTGATTATGCTGTTACCGAGTTCTGTTTGTTCGTCCTACCAGGTTTGCATCCCTACAGGGGGCCCCTTCTGTCTTTATGCAGATGTTTGAATGAAGACACATGCTGTGAGCTGTTCACCAGACACCATATTCCTGGAGAAATAGATAAAAGTGAACAAAGCTTCCCAGGATCTTGTTTCTCCAAAAATGGCCAAATTCACACAATACCTGTTGTTGTTATAGTATATTACATAGATTCTAGTTTAAGTAGTATATTACCATAGTATAGTAATATGACCACTGTTATTAATAACCCCTCCCTCCACACACACATTCGCTCCTGTACGTCCTAATTCAGTAGATTTATCTTTTTATTTTTTTTATTCTTTTCAAAGATTTGTTTATTAGAGAGAGAGTGCGTTCGAGTGCATGTGGGGGGAGGGGCGGAGAGAGAGAGAAACTCAAGCAGACTCTGCCCTCAGCGAGGAGCCCGATGCGGGGCTCATCTCACGACCCTGAGATCATGACCTGAGCCGAAATCAAGAGTCAGACACTCAACTGACCGAGCCACCCAGGCGCCCCCAGAAGAGTGATCTTTTTAAAAACTAATATACTCTGTGTGTCATTTACTTAAGACTAATAACATGTATAGGAGACCAGAAAGCAACAGCTAAGCTCCAATTTAGTCCTTAAATTCCAGTGCCTTATTAAAAGAAATCTCTTCCAGTGATGAAACCTTTTTTTTTCTGTGCCAACATGGATATTTTGAGAAACTTTGCATCAAATCTCTTCAGATAATTTGTATTTAACTTGCAAAACTTAAACAAATGGACTTTTTCAATTTCACTGTTTCAGGATTCACAGAAAAGAAAATAAATAAAATCCTGTCTCCTCTTCAAGCAGCTAAATTTAAGTTTAAGCCAAAATCGGGAGGGTTTGAAAATCAGCTTTAAATTTAGAGCAAGCCCGTGGTGAGGTTGTTCATGTGTCCTATGGCTCTGTAGAATTAAAGCATTAATGTTGCAGCTGGATTCTATTCCTTTGTGAACATGCAAATTAACATCTTCAGTGGCTCCCTCCGCCTGCATACTTCTATACCAGTCTCCAAATGTGTTATTTGTTATTAAAATCACCATATTTATGTGTGGGGGTTTGTGGTGACTTCCCCAGATGCGCTAACCCTAATTGTAACCATACAGGTTATTCAAACATACTTGGTTATTTAAAACAGAAGAGAATCTAGGCCAGCGTGCACTGTTAGTTGAGTGAAATGGAAGTAGAAGGACGCCTTGTGGCACATTGCATTCAGTTCTGTTAGGCTCTGACAGTGTGTCTTCCTCTGTTAATTAAACAAATGGGTAACTGACCTGGATCTTCCCAGGTGACTTATTTTTAAACCAGGAATCATAATATAGTTACAAATCTTTAGGCTTTAGTAATATTTGTGTTTTGTGAACAGACGATCTTGGGAGCCTGCTAACTTGGCTCCGGCAATGTGGAGGACAGGTGTTCCCCAAATGTGACTTTGGGGGATTCTGCGGGCCTTAATAACAAACAGTTGCCTGGTTATCTGGACTGTTGCTTGTCAAACTTGCAGGTGCATGGGAGTGACCCGAGGAGCTTACTGAAATGCAGATTCTGATTCCGTAGGGCCAGGTCGGGCCTGAGACTCTGCATTTCTAACGTACTCCAGGTGATGCCCCCATCGCTGGTCCGTGGAGCACACTTTGAGTAGCAAGGCTCTGGAGCCGAGCAAATACAATCCAGTTTCCGAACTAGAGAGGGTCGGGTCCCCAAAAGACTGTGTCCATCGGTCCTAGGTTTTCCTAGCCTCCCCCTCTAGCTCACACACATTTACATTTGCAGAAGAGAAAATGGTGAACATCTGACATTTGTTTAACCAATTTTGATTGTTCTGGGGCCCTTGGGGAGTTGAGGGAAGAAGAGCATCTCAGCCAACCCCAATCCCCACCCCCAAAACCATCGAGATTGTTAGCATTGTGCTTGTATTTTTCCAAAAATGTGCATGATCGTGGCAGATCCACCCACTTCGGCCTTACGATAACAGAGGCCACTCAGCCAGCAGTGAATGATTGGCCCAGAATAAACCCACCCAGGGTGGCAGTCGGTTCTTACTGCCCTGTTTAGACCTGGCCTGAGGATTGACATTTCCTTTAACTGTCTCAAGTGAGAACTATCCTGGGCTTCTTCCAGCAACCCATGTCTCCTCCCAGACTCTGCAATCCTGTGGGCGCTCCATAAATATTTGTTGACTGACTTGACTCATTCCCTGGGCAAAAAAAAAAAAAAAAAGAGGAAGTAGGGAGAAGGGGGGTGGACTTGGGTTTCTGTCTCTCCTAAGTATCGTAAGGAAAGCCCCAGCCTAATGTCTGCTTGTTTGCAGGATATGGCTATTTTCATCCTATGAAGTAGCATTAAGAACTTACATTTCTGTTGTTCCTTAATTGCAGTTTCTTTCTTGGGATGCTGAAGGCAAAAAGCCGCTCCCTCCAGAATTTCCAACTGGGAATTCAGTGGGAGAACTAACTGCTCCTTGGACTGCTTGAAAAATGTGGCCCCTCTCTATCCCCTGGGGGTGTGGGCCCTGGGTCTTGTACGGTCACCCCTGCAAGGGTGAGCAGAGGCCCTTGGGGTGTTTGCTGTGGCGACACCCCAGTTCTTGATGGTGGAAGGGTTGGGTTTTTCCCTGGCGGTTCTGCTGTGAGAATCTAAGGATGCGTTTGTTCTCTCATAATTGCATTCTGTGCCTCCTTCCTTTTCTCTCCTCCAGAAGTGGAAGGGGTTTCCCTGGCCTGATCAAGTGTGCCAGGAGTTAGGGGTTCGTTACCAGGAGCCTGTGGTATGCAAACCTCTCCCTTCGCAAGCTGGCCTGAACTGCCAGTCAACAGCCGTCCCTGGGGTCTCTCTAACCCTCCTCAGAGCTTACATCATTTTTGTCACTTCCCAGAACCCTTCCTGGAACAGAGCCTCCATGAAAGGATTTGCCCCTGAGTCTGAGCTCTGGTGGAGCATTTGCTTGAGTGTTTTGCACGTGGGCCTCCGGCCAGGCCTTTTTATGGGACAGTGGGAAACTCACGGGGTGGGGAAGAGCCCTCAGTTTCCTCATTTGAAAAGGAGATAATAATGGTTCTTTACCCGTGCTGTTGGTCATGAGGGTTGAGTGAGCTTGCATGTGTGAAGACAGGGCCGTGCCAGACAGAGAAGAGAAGATGTCACTGTGTTTTCGTGTGGTGATGTGTAGGGTTTGCTGTTTTCCGCGGTGTGAATACTCCCGCCATGACCAGTCGCAGGCTTCAGTGGCAGCACTGAACCCCGAGTCAGGAAGATGCTAATAAACCGGAACCAGCCGGCCCCACCACACACCGATGGGAGGCATCTGTGAGAGCGGGAAGCCAACAGCTCTCACCACCCCTGGCCTTCTCCCCCACCTCACACAGGAGCTGGTAATTTCGCCTTTTTGAAAAAGAACTCCAAGATAAGATCTTGAACATAGACTAGTTCAAAAGCAGGATTTTTAATAAGCCTGGGTAACTTTGGATTACACCGTTTTGTGCAAGCCCCCAAGTTGTGCTGTCCACTCCCAGGGAAGTCCTGAAGGCAGGGAATTAGGCACATCTGGGGGACAGATAAAGAAACTTTGAGTTTTCGGAAAAAGGAAAGGAGAAACTAGAGTCTCTGGAGGATACTTGGTGTTCAGACTGAACGCTGGATAGGCGGTAAAGAAAGAATTAACAGCCTGATTCTCCAGAGCGGCCAAGTGAGGGGCCAAATTCCAAGAACACGGCCCGAGGCCACCAGTAGGGGGAGAGAGCTCAACCAGCGCCTTTGCAGGAGTGAAACAGATGTTAGCATCAAGGTCCTACTTTGTGTTAGGAGGTTTGTGTGGTTTGTTTGTTTTGGGGTTTTGGTCTAATTTAACAATTTAGGAGTGGAAAGAAAAATTAAGCAATTATCATGCTGCCTGAATGATGTTTTGGAATAACCAAGAATAGGTCAGTGTACCGAGTGGGTAGGTCATTGCCCCCCTTAATGACCCATATCCGGGTAGTAGTATTGTCTAGAGTGATAACCAGTACCGTTCTCAGTACATGCAGAGAGAAGGCTTGTAGGAAAGAGATAAAAAGCCTCTGAGTTTTATTATGCACAATGTATAGTGTAAACAGTGGGTGCTTAATACATAATTGTTTCAATAAAGGCTTTTTCCAGCAGCTGTACTCAATGAGGGACAGGACCTGTCTAAGGTCACACTGCTGGTTGGGCGAGTTGACCAAACCCTCGTCTGTGGCTCGGGCCTCAGCACCCCACAAGGGACCAGCCGGACAGAAGGGCTAAGGAGGAGAGGATCAGACGGCAGGTGTGTGTTAGATCCTCATCCCTCGTCTCTAGGATCACTCTTGTGAGTCTCTGCTTCTTGATTGCTCCCTGTGACTGACACCTGTTTCAGAAAATGTCACGATAAGGAGCTATGTTCTGCTTGTGCCTTGAACCAGCTGACCGTTTCTCATCCTGGTTCAGGTTGCAGTTGAGAGACTCTAGCAGCTTCCCTGTTGGAGAGGGTGTGTACATGTTAGGAGGGGAGAAGGGAGGGAAGAACAGGGAGGCTGTAGGAGCCAGGTAGAACAGAAAGGACGGAAGGACTACATGGTCACCCAGGAGCACAGGAAGCCCCGGCTTGGTCCTCCCCGCAACGGACACAGGTTCCCCTGCGCCTCTGGTTTCCCCATGGTCCTCAACCGAGAAATGCTCATTCCTTCTGTTGAGGCCATAGCCATGGGCCTGGGGGGCCGTGGCAGCTCTGGGGACTGGCCCCTGTGCAGTGTCAGGACTTCTGGATAATTCGTGTACACTGTTGCAGGCAGTTATTATACCTTTTTATAACATGCATTCAGCTCTCCAGGCGGACAACACAAAATGAGTGAGTGCTCCCAGTATGCTTCCCGCTACACCCTGATCTGAGCCTCAGTGGCTCCTGGGCACAACCCCTCCAAAAGAGGCCCATGGCAAGCACTGCTGTTTGCTGGGAGTTTGGGGGAGTCCCTGGTTCCAGGGAGGGGCGGGCGAACAGAACCAAGAGGAAGGAGAAGAAGTCCATGGGAGAGTGTTGTGTGTAATGGAGAGGAGTTCGACAGACGTCTATAATACAGTGTCATCTTCTGAGCAGCCCCGCCAGAATCCAGGCCACTCTGCCCAGGCCCACGTCTCCCTGGGGAGCCCTCCCCCCTGCTCAGCCACTAGTACCCAGCTCCACAGGGAGGCTTTCCCCAGAGTGAGTCCCACCTTCTCGGGGCCCCAGAGTGCAGGCTCAACCTTCTAGGGTTGAAGAGATAACAGCTCCAGGGAACAGTGCTTTCTGATTTTAAAACCTCAGGAAGACTTGATCTTCATCACATAACTATAGGAAATGAAGCCTGGGGAAACAGCACAGCACTTTTTCAGAAGGCCTAAAATTAGACCTACACCACCCCCAAAAGAGGTCATTACTGTCCAACCAAAGCATGTCATGGCCTGGAAGAGGTGGTCCCTGACCTCACGACCCATTTCCTTAAAAACAAGGTAGGACATATGGACGGTGCAATAAGACTGTTGAACAACATGGTCTGAGCCTGAGTCATACTGAGTATAAGCGTGAGGGATCGTGTTTCTGGAGAAGAATCCGAAGGCCCCCGAAACCACAGAGGTTTATGAGTACTCATTGTGTGGCAGACACATCGTGTAGTGTTTCATTAAAAAAAAAAAAAAAATAGGGTGTTGGTGGTCATTTTCATGAAGAGCTTGGCACCAGGTCAGAAATGCAATTCCTGTCTTACCATTGTTCCTAAGGACAGAAACGGAACCTACTTACAACGGGTGGGAGGCCTGGCTTGTGCTGCCTCAGGACCCACCTGGTTGTGGAGTCCATGCTTTGTCCTGTGTCGGCTGGTTGACATGGAAAATCCATGCACAGACCAACCGGGTTCCTCCAGATTACAAGCATTGGGTTGAGCATTGCAGGAGATTCAAAGATACATAAGACCGTGATCTTGTGCGGGAGCTTTCTATCTTTCGGGCAGATAGGAGGGCAACAAGACTAGTGGCTGGGCCGACCCTCAGGCAGAGAAAGGTCAGTGTCTCAAGAGAAGACAGATGCTTTGGAGTCTCAAAAAAGGAGGAGTGTTAGACCATCTCTACTACCTTAGGAAAGGTCCTCTTTTTGTTACCGTTGTAAGAGCTTACTTGCTAAACATTAGCTCAGTTAAACCTGAGTGATACTAATACCTCTTTAACAAGTAGGAACCAAGACTCAGAAAAGGTAACTATAATTTTTTTAACTTTTTTTTTTTTAAGTAGGCTCCACGCCCAATGTGGGGCTCGAACTCACCGCCCTGAGATCAGACTTGCATGCTGTACTGACTGAGCCAGCCAGGCGCCCTGAAAGAATAACTTTAGACCAAAGTAACACAATGAATAAGAGGTGTGGTCAGGATTCAGTCCCAGCTCAGCCAGACCCCTCAGTGGTCTGTGACCTTGCGGAGGCTAGGGGCAAGGAGTGGCAGTAGGAACCCTTGGGACTTCGGGACAATTTAGACTTTAGAAGCCCTGCTGAGCAGAGGGCAGCCAGATGAGTGCTTGAGTTGAGGTTGCTCTTATCTCATGGGGGATAATCATTTGTAGACTCGCTGCTACTGCAAACCATAAGCCCTGCTCAGGTCTCCTCTGCAGCGATGACCAGGACATGATTTCCTTAGCAGGGTACAGGGGCCCCAGGGCTGCCTGGAAACGGTTAATTCAGACTTGGAGGGGGTGTCGGCGTAAGTGAGGGAGTCTTCTGAATTATAAAACCTTTCTTGGGGAGCACAGGTTCGTTCCATCTGAACTTCACCAGGAATTAAAGCCAGGCTGCCACGGCACCCTGAGCAAGGGCCTGTGTGTGTCTTTTGCAGGTCAGAGGTATTGTCGCCTGCATCTGGAGTGCTTAAAAATCGTGCACCGCCTTTTAAGTATCCCCACTGCAGTATATGTATATGTATATATATATATATAAATATATATATTTACTTGAGAGAAAGAGCCGGGGGAAGGGTAGAGGGAGAGGGAGAGAATCTCAAGCAAACTCCCTGCTGAGTGTGGAGCCCCATTGGGGCTGGGCTCCATCCCACAACCCCGAGATCATGACACGAGCCGAAACCAAGAGTCAGACAGTTAACCGACTGAGCCACCCAGGCGCCCCCCCCAACCTCTCCCCCCACCCTGCTTTGCAGTTCTTGTTGGCAATGAATTTGTACTATCTATGTAAGGAAAGGGTTTGCCCCATAAAGGTAAACTCCAGCACCTCAACCCACACTAATGAGTTTTGCTTGTGTAAACCATATTAATTGTGTTTGTTGCTTTAATTGTCCTCAAGTTTCTTGGATGTTAACTGCCTCAGGGCTGGAACTCTGGTTTCTGTTGCCACTGGAGGCTCTCCGCCCACCCCTACCCCCACGGCCTCACCAGTTTGCACCCCGCCCCCACCCCGTTTGGTATTAGTACGGTGAACAGAATGAGGATCCGAGAATGGTCAAAATGGTCTTATTGGCCTACACTAGGAGGCCGGACGTGTGGGGAAAACAGGAGGGGAAGCCAGAAAGTTTTCTGTGAGCACCCAGAACTTCCAGGTCAAGAGAAGAGGGACTGAGAGGAAGAAGAGGGATTGTCGGGGGCACTCGTATCAATACAAGGAAGGACTGCAACGGAGTTGTGAGCAGCTCGGACCGGCAGCCTTGAGAGAAGAGTTGACACGGAAGCCAGACAACTGTTTGGTGCAGGAGTATTGAGACGGTTCAGCCTCCTGGTGCACAAAGGTGTTAGAAATGCAGCATCAGAGGCCCCACCCCAGACCAATTGTCCCAGAGTCTACATTTCAACAAGATCCAGGCTTGATGCATCCAAACTTCAGCTTTGAGAGGCTCTGTTTTAGGACAGAGTTGCATCAGAGTCACCTGGAGGAGGGTTTTTAAAGTACTTAGGCCTGGCCTTTATCCTGCAGCCCAGCTGGGGCCAAGAAGCCAGTACTTTAGGATGTTTCCATGCCCGATCCTCCGGTCGTCTTGCCTTCCCCTTCCTTCTGACTGCACACGAGAGAGTAAGAAAATGGCCCTGACGTTGAGTAAGAGCTACCGGTGGCTTCAGTCAGGGCTTGCCAAGAGAACGGGCAGCTTTCCCAGGAAGCTTCGGGGTGCAGGGCAGGAGTCCTCTGTGTCATGCTCTAGCCCCTGCGAGCTCCGTTTTGCCTGGAGAAAGGAGAGAACCTAACCTGGGGGGCTGGGTCTGCCAGGCCTGCCCAAGGGCTCCCCGTCCCAGCACCTTAGCCCCTGGTCCCTGCAGGCCGGAAAGCCGTCACCCCAGGGCCAGAACATCCAGATTGGACCTGGCGGGGGGGTCATTTCCCCGTTCCTTAGGCCCTTGTTAGGGAAGCACACCCTGCCCTCAGAGTCTGGGAGCCCCTGCCCTTGTGGAGATTGACTGGGCCTGGCGCCTGCAGCCTTTGTCTGAGCCCCTTGCATCCCTCCCCGGAGACCATTGTCTGGGTTGGTGGGTGTTAATCCACAGCCCCTGAGCCGCTGCCTGGCAAATGGGAGGTTAATGTGCAAACAGCAGGGGGCATTGTCAGCAAGGGAAGCTGGACAGCAAGTAGGAGGGAAATAGTTAAAATCCTATTCATGGTCCAGGAGAGGCGGGAGGGGTGGGCTCAGGAGCAGGCCCGGGCCTTGTGCGAGCTAATCTTGCTGGAATGTAACCAGTTTGGGCAGTTTCTGGCTTTGGTGTGCCCCCGCCGCCTGGAGCCGGGCGTCCCCACAGCCCCTCCACCTTGTGTAGGCCCAGCAGCCCAGGCACCTGAAGGTCACTCTTTACTTGGGCCAGCCAGACTCTAGGGGGTCAGAATTAGACAGCTGAGGTTGAGAGGATGGGGAGAACTCCCTGCAGCCCTGCCTTTGCCCACTGCTCAGAAGGAAGGGAACTCTCTGTAGCGGGGGAAGCTACAGGCTCTCTGTTGCAGGAATTGTATGGGGGGAGGGGGTGGGCAGAAGACAACGTTTGAGGAGAAGGACCCCAAACCTGTTTGGTCAGGCTGCTTCCCTGCCTGAAGGCCTGGGAATGCTGAGGGAGAAGCCCCCGCTTCCGGACACACTGAATTGTAACAGTGGGGCCTTGTGGGTGTATGGGGGTCGCTAGTAGGGGGGTCAGCAAGGGGGTCAGCTCACATGTCCTGTGTTAATGCTTTACAAAGAGCATGTGTTCATCTGTTACTTCTTCGATCTACAATAAATTTTTTTTTTAGATTTTATTTATTTATTTGAGAGCGAGAGAATGAGAGACAGAGAGCACGAGAGGGAAGAGGGCAGAGGGCAGAGGGCAAAGCAGACCCCCTGCTGAGCAGGGAGCCCGATATGGGATTCGATTCCGGGACTCCAGGATCATGACCTGAGCCGAAGGCAGTCGCTTAACCAACTGAGCCACTCAGGCGCCCCTACAATAAATTTTTAAAACATTCTCTATCTTGGGGCACCTGGCTGTGAGGCTCAGTGGGTAGAGTATGGGACTCCTGATTCCTGGTCATGAGTTCGAGCCCCACGTTGGGTGTAGACTTCAAAAAAAAAAGTCTCTGTCTTGGTCTGGGTGGTAGTTACATAATACGTACATGTTAAAAATTCACTGAGCTGTATACAGGATCTGTGCACTTCCCTATATAAATTTTATACCTCCGTTTAAAAGGTTTTTTTTTTTAATCGAATTTTTAAAAAGAGAGACAAAACATTCTCCTTCCGAGATGCCTGTGGGCATCTCTGAGTGCCCTGGGCGGTGTGGACGTTCTAGTTCCTACCCCTTTGTTTCAAAACAGAATGAAGTTGCACTCAGCCAGATTCTGGGGCTTCCCCGCTGCAGTCCACCACTTTGCTCCTGGGATTTGGAGAAAACACCAAAGGCAGCAGCTTTAGGAAACAGCTCCCAGGGCCCTGTTTGGAGTGAGGTCACCTTCCCAGCCACACATGCCCTGGCCACCTGCCCAGCCCCAAGTGGCTTCCCTGTCCCTGCCCCCTCCCCCCCGCCCCAGAGCTGGAGCCTGCGCCCAGTGGGGTTGGCTGGGCAGGCAGGCAGGACCCTGGACGCCTCCTCGGCCACTGTCCACCAGCACATCACCCATCACCATTGGGAGGGGCTGACATAATGAATTGCATGGTTCCTTCTGCCTCTGATTCCGTGACTCAAGATCAGGAAATGATTTCCCTCTGAGTATTTTTCTGCCACGAGACTCAGTATAACATTCAAATCCTGCCTCTGCCCCTCCTAGCTGTGTGGCCTTGGTGAACTTAAAATCTCCTTAAGCTCAGTTTCCTCACACGTGAAATGGGAATAATAACAATACTGAACTCCTAGACTTAACGAGAGGATTAAGTGAAAATGAATCTAACGTCGTATTCACATCTGGGATAGAGGTTAGTCTCCTAGCCGCATCGTAATCAAAACCACACGACACTGCCCCACGGTCCTGTGAACCCAATCCTCTGTCCACAGTGTCCCCCGTAGGCCTGAACTAGAGGGGCGTCTGCATTGGACCCCCACATTACTAACCCTCGTTCTCTACCTTCTCTTCAGAGTAGAGCAGCCATGGGGCCCAGGAGCCAAGAAGTGGGATTTTGAGACTCCCTCAGGGCCATCCTCCTGGGTATGTGGGCAGAGCCCCTGGTGTGCATACCGAGGGGGGCTGAGGTGTCCTGGCCGTTCCCACGTGTGGTCCTGAGACCTCGGGGTACAAGATAGAACCGGGGATGGGGGGGAAAGGAGAGGGCGCCAGGTCAGACTCTCCCACTGGTGCCACATTCTGGTCCAGAACTCAGAACTCTAGGTATCCTGAATTTGACGCTAGGGGCTCAAATATACTGGGAAGGTGGATCTGACAAGGTAAGAAGGTAGAATGTATTTAACGTCTTGTTAGCTTAAGCTGTCACTTTTAAATTCGTCGGCATATGGGCTTTCATCTACTCCTGTCCTGGGCCCCACAGATAGTAGGGGTGGGCCTCCCTGTGAACCCCTCCTTCCCCAGAGGCTGACAACCACTGACATCTGAGACTCCCTCCATGGTTGTCTTTAGGAAAACATTGCCCTAGATCCCTTCAGTTCAGAACTTTTGCTTGTTTATGAATAACGTGAGTTCTAGAATAGAGCCCTGCTCTGTGTAAATTGTCCAGGTGGCAACTTGGACTCTCTGTTCTTCAGAGGTCCAGGTCAAATCTCACCTCTTAGCTTTCACTCCCCACTCGAACACTCCATGGCATTTATCACTTGGGACACAAGTCCCGTCTTCCCTGCTGGGCTTAAGGCTGCCTCCCAAGCCACATGGGCTTTCTCTCCCCCACATCACCTCATGCAGTGCTCGAGGGCGCTAGATGCACAGCGAGTATTTGTGGAATGAGGGGTGAGCTCACTGCAGACTAATTAGTGTCCCCTGGGCCTGTGTTGATTTTCCTAAACTGCTGTGTCAGTAAGCACCGCCCCCCCCTTCCATGTAAACCTTTTCAGACGCTAAAGAAAATCAGGCAGCCAGCCTTTAACAAGCCCAGTAAACCCAGCGCTCATTTTTATTATCTTTGGGGTGGGTTTGCGTCTGTAGAAAATCTTAGCGTCTGCTGTTACAAGGCGAATTTTTTGCATTCATGTATTCTTTCAGTGGTTTGGCCCTCTGCAGCAGAGGGCCAGCCTGAGGGGAAATTGTGAAAGAATCCGAGTTTGTCTTTGGGGGTAGAAATTAAACAGCTTCTCTAGGCCTTGCCCTCAAACTTCAGCCCAGTTTACTACTGAAAATTGGCGTCTCAAGGGGTAAAGAGCCGTGGGATAATGGAGACTAAAAATTTGTGAGATTTAGCCATTTTGTTTTCTTTTTTCCTCGGAGAATAATCTTTTGGAAAAAACTTGGATGGAGACCCTTAGAACCACATAATTTTTTAAGATGAACTCAAGCCTCAAGCCATGGCTTGATTCCTTTCTTTCTGAACAACGGACAGGCAATGTCGGTGGAGAGCTGAGAAATACAGGCATGCTGAACAGGGCTGACAAGGGGAGGGCAGGGCTGGCTGAGAGCGCTCCTGAGGCCACCAGACTCCTGGAGGGAGTGTGAGGGAGGGGTTCACAGAGGGACAGCAGGTAGACCTCTCAGGGCTCCCCCAGACCGCGGGATTCTCTCGCGTCTCCCACTTCCTGGACGGCTCGCTGTTGCACCTGGAAGTGAGACATCCTTGGAGGTCAGACCTCGCAAACTCACCCCCATTCATTAAGGCAAACTGTGCTCCATAGTGTTATAACGGCATCCACAAGAAGATATGATGGTAATGGCTATTGGCTCTCCAGCGCCTACAAGGAACCAGCACCTCATGTGCATTTCAGTTTCATCCTCAGCACCGCCGTGGACCCTAGGCACTCTTGTCACCCCCATCTTACAGGCAAGGAGGCTGGAATTTAAACTGAAGAAGAGAGGTTGATGTTTCCGATTCATTATTTAAAGAAACCTGGTAGGGGGCGCCCCGGGGACGCAGTCAGTTAAGCGTTCTGACTCTCGATTTTGGCTCAGGTCATGATCTCGGGGTCGGGAGATCAAGCCCCACATTGGGCTCCATGCTCAGTGCAGAGTCTGCCTGAGATTCTCTCCCTCTTCCCCTCCCCCTGCTTGTGTGCATGCATCCCTCGCTCTCTCAAATAAACAAAATCTTTAAAAAGAAACCTTGTCTATGAAGTTCAGACGAGGGCCTAGCCATTTGTTTATGTGCTGCCGAAGCGAGCACAAGGGCCTAGCCATTTGTTAACACCTGTTTGAAAGATGTTTCAGTGGTCATTTAGCACGCAGATGCAGGATACTGTGCTGTGGCCTGTTCTATGGATACAGAAGTAAAAACCATCATCATCTTTCTTGCCTTCAGGAAACTCAGGATCCCCTCAACCTTTGCGGGGTAGAACAGGTCCATCCAAACGGCAGAACGTCGTCGACTCTGGGATGTAGCAGTAATTCTGCTGGGATTTGGGGGTTTTATTCTAATCACTGCACATTTGCTCACCCTCGATGATCACATCTACTGTGACAGGCCCCACACAGGTCTGCTGAGATCCTTCTTGCCAACACCTTTCTGCCATTTCTAATCACTATCTTTGTGGTTTACGGTTACTGTGTAGTAGTTGAACATACACTCAAGAGTAGTATTATGGTTTCCAACTACTTACAGAATTATTTCTGGGGGGTGTGTGTTCCAAAGCCAAAGCTTATAAAATTTACTTCTAGTAATATCAGTAGAATTATTTAAGCCCCTAAAACCCACCATAAAAGTTAACTGTAATACCAGAAGGCCCTCTGACGAAACCTCTGGATTCCCCACGCCTGCGGCCACTCACTGCA
The DNA here is from genome assembly GCF_011800145.1 of Mirounga leonina. Taxonomy (NCBI): domain Eukaryota; kingdom Metazoa; phylum Chordata; class Mammalia; order Carnivora; family Phocidae; genus Mirounga; species Mirounga leonina. The sequence goes on along the minus strand of NW_023270305.1, from coordinate 32,331,643 downwards.
GGCATTAAAGGAAAGAGCATTTTCGGTGGGTTTGCAATTATGGAGCACATGTGCTCGGGCCACAGAAGCAACCTGCTGAAGGACCTGCCATCAACACCTCCCAGACTGGTACAAGAGGACACTGCAGTGGGGGAGGGCTGACTCCAGTACCCGTGTGTCTGGACAGAGGGCATAAGGACCAGAAGATAGGCTTCAGCTGTAACCAAAAGCCAGCCTAAGTGATCGGGGAGAGTAGAAGTAGCTGTTGTCCACGCTAAGAAGGCTGTGCTGTGGGCTCAGGGCTTCCTCTCCTGAGCAACTCTGTCAGTTTCCTCTGGCCTCTGACAAGCTGCATGGAGTGAGGGACAAAGCAGTCTGCAGGGTCAGGAGCTGTGGCTAGGAAGACATCGTGTGCCTCAGGTCTCCAGTAGAGATGCGGGTGGTTCCAGACACTTCCCTCAAGGACTTGTTGAAGGTCCGGGTTCGAAGTCTCCCAGAAAGATTTTCCCCCTACGATGTTGCAGAAAGAGAAAGAGAGCAAACTGCAGAAGGATGAGCCATTATGGGGGAGCCATATGGGGGATATGTGGCCACTGTAGGGTTTCCTAGGACCCCTGAAAGCAGAGAGCAAGAGTGTGGAGATGGTGCCTGAAGCTGTCCCTAAGCAAGCCTCTAGCACAGCCCCTGTGGATACTACTCGAGGACTGAGGGAGCCTTACTCCTGAGGGCGGGGACTGGGGAGGAACCTGGTCGTTTGCTCCTACTGTGCCCTGTCCTCGCTCTGGATCTCCAGAAATAGCAGAGGCCACTAGAAGGGTCTCAGTGTCTGTCTGTCTGTCTCTCTATGTACACCGTGTGGCTACGCATCCTTCAGATGCACCTGGGGAGAGCAGAGGTCCCTTGGGACCACCTTGCCAGCACTTGGGCCACTGGCCAAAGGTGCCCAGGATGGTGATCCAGCCCCTGGCAAAAGCATGGCACCCTTTTGCCAAAAGCTTGGGGCATGAACAGTGAGACCCTCAGAGAACCGAGTAGTGTGGGGCAACTAGAACATGGAGGGGAGGGTGTTGTTGGAGGCTGGGGTCAGGTGGCTGGAGATGCCAAGAGCAGCCTGGGGCCTTCGTGCCCACTGAACGTTTCGTTTTGCCACATCAGGGAGCCACCAGAGGTTTTGGTGACACAATCAGTAGCATGAACGATGGGCTGGTCTGAGGAAGGGTTGAGGCAGAAGGTCAGTTAGGAGTCTCTGCAGAGGCCCAGGGCAGCAGAGAGGAGGGGAATGATTTGAGAGATGAGCCAGAGTTAGAATGACGGGACTTGGTCCTCCTTCGGATGTGAGGGTGAGGGAAGGAGAGAAGAAACCAAAACTATCCCCAAGTTTGTACAGTAGCCAGGGTGGCCGTATTTGTGGTCTACATTGGTTGTCTGGTGTATTAGTGTTCTCCAGAGAAACAGAACCAGTAAGGGGTGTGGGTGTACACGTGCATTTACATGCAATTATGGAGGCTGGTAAGTTCCAAGATCCTCAGAGTGAGCCGACAAACTAGAGACCCAGGAGAGCCAATGGTTTAAGTCCAGTCTGAGGCCAAAGACCTGGGAAGCAGGTGAGCCAATGCTGTTGTTTCTGTCCAAAGGCATTCAATGGGCTCGAGACCCAAGAAGAGCTGATATTTCATTGCGAGTCCAAATGCAGGAAGAAAGCCCATGTCCCAGGACGCCTGGGTGACTCAGTCAGTTAAGTCTGCCTTCAGCTTAGGTCATGATCCTAGGGTCCTAGGATCGAGCCCTACTCCGGGCTCCCTGCTCAGCAGAGAATCTGCTTCTCCCTCTCCCTCTGACCCTCCCCCCTGCTCGTGTTCTCACTTGCACTCAGGCTCTCTCTCAAATGAATAAACAAAAAAAAATCTTAAAAAAAAAAAAAAAAGCCCATGTCCCACTTCAGGTCATCAGGCAGGAAGAATTTCACTCAGGAGAGGGTCCACCTTTTTGTTCTATTCAGGCCTTCAACTGATTGGACAGGGCCCTCCTAATTGAGAAAAGGCAATCTGCTCTCCTCAGTCTACCAATTCAAATGTTAATCTTATCCCAAGACACCCAGAATAATGTTGAGCAAATGTCTGGGAACTTAATGTCCCAGTCAAGTTGACACTTAAAATTAACCTTCCCGGGGCGCCTGGGTTGCTCAGTCGTTAAGCGTCTGCCTTCGGCTCAGGTCATGATCCCGGGGTCGTGGGATCGAGCCCCGCATCAGGCTCCTTGCTCAGCAGGGAGGCCTGCTTCTCCCTCTCCCACTCCCCGTGCTTGTGTCCCCTCTCTCGCTGTGTCTCTCTGTCAAATAAATAAATAAAATCTTTAAAAAAAAAAAATTAACCTTCCCATCCCATGTAATTGTTGAAAATGTTCCCCTTTACTTCAAAAGAACGTAGGTTTATAGGATATGAGGAAACTGGATCAGTGCTGGGTTTTGAGAGCATGTGTGAGATTGACCTGCTGTGGCAAGGTATAGAGGAGGCAGCTGAAAATGAGGGGTGAGGGGCTCAGGAAGAAGGTTGGGGGCAACCCACGAGATGAGCGTGATTACCATGTGGCCGCTGACCAGCCCGGGGGTGGGCAAGAGGACACAGTGAGGACTGAGAACACCAGCATTTGAAGGGGTAGGCCAAGATACTGAAGAGTGGTAGGAGGGGGTGAGTGTAAAAACTAGCAGAAAGCGGGGTTGGGGGGTCCCAGAAGATCGGGGCTTGTTAGGGAAGAGACCTGAGAAATGACATTGGTTTTGGTAGTTAAGAGGTCAAGCAACAACCTTAACAATAACGGTGTCAATGTTATGGAAGCCGGATTACACTGGACCAAGGCATCAGGAGGAGTGAAAAGGGCAAAAGTGGGTGTCTTTGGTTTTTATAAAAAGACTCTAAGGGTGAGGTGGGACCCTGGCCACCTGCACTGGCTTTGCTTCTTTGGGAGGACAAATAGAAATCGAGGAGAAAGAAATTAATGACCCACTCAAACCATGACTGTGAGTTTAATTTAGCATGTGTTTGAGTGACTCTGAGTATGCCTGAGCCTGAGAATTATTAAGTAGTGTGGGATATTTAAGAATGCAACAGAGGAAATCAAGGTGGGTCAAATAGAGAATTTGGCCAATTAGAAAAAAGCATTCGGATGAGCCACACTTACCTAGTCTGGCTCTGTGTGCATCATGGATCTTGGGACAGGGAGAGGTCGTTGTCACCCGGTTCAGTGTTTGCTTTTCAGAGCCAGCGTGTAGGAACCAGGGCCTCAGGAAGGAAGGGGCAGAGATGTGCAATCGTGGGGTTATCAGACGCGGGCCCTGAACAAGGCCTGACCAGCTCCCAGCCCTGCTCCCCAAACAGCTGCGAGAAAGTCAAGTTCTGTAAGCAGCTTCGTGCACTGGCTGTGCCTAGAGTTGGTGTGCTACCGGGTCACTTGGGAGATGACATGAGATTCGAGAAATGTTTTGAGGGCTTCTGAGCACTGAAATGTACCCCCTTCCCCAACCCAACTAGCCTAGCCTTGGATATTTGAAATTCCATTAAAGACCAAGCCCTCGATTTGGTTGGAGAGATTGGGGAATGTGACACGGCCCCTCTCCCAATCCAGAAACGAGGCATGTAATGTGCTGACGCCATCCGGAATGTTGAAGGAATACAGCAAATTTGCCCAGTAACATCAGCAGGAATCACGGCTGCAGGCACTTCCCGTCTAAGCCCCCCAAGCAAGGGCCGCTCTCAGGTTTTGGATTCTCTGTATTTACTAGAAACTTCCACGTTGAGCCTTATCCACATAATCATTCCTCTGTAATAAAGATAGTATTCTGGGCAAGGATGTAGGCAGGGGTGAGACCAGGGTACCTGGCATCCGGTAGCACTAAAAACCGCTGAGTGGGTAGGCGGGTGGATGCTTGCTCTGGGGGATAAGGAGAGTGTACAAGGGACAGGGCTGCAGATCCATGGAAGCCATCTTTGGAAGAGAAGCCCAAACAGTGTGTAGAACTGCAGAAAGTTCTGCGGGCTGGGGGGGGGGGGGGGGGGGTTGTTGTTGGCATCTGGAGAAAAGCCCACAAGAGCATCACCTTAAGAGCTTTTAAAAAAAACGGGATGCTCCAGCCCTACCCAAGAGACCATAATGGGGACAAGGGACGGGAATCCGTTTTTTAAAGCTCCTTCAGGCAGCTCTCCAGCACACTGGACTGTCTCTCCAGCCCTTCCCCTCTGAGCAGAATGGCACTCGCATCTTACCCCTTTGGGGCCGCCTTCTGTGTTCAGGGAAGGGAAAGAGCAAGAAGAGAGGCCCAAAGTGCAGGGCCTGCAGAGCAGACCCTTCCTCAGCTGAGAAAGAACGCGTGCAGCTGCTGGCCATCAAGCACCCCTGGCCCAGCACATCTTGTCCAGGGACCGGCAGAGATTCCTAAGTGGCTGAGATCACCCTTTTTCAGGCCCTCATGGGGATGGCTAGAAAGAATTGTCAGGGGCAGGACACCATTCAAGGGAAAATAGCACTTAGAAGTTTGGAAATGTGGGACTGGAGATTTGAGTATGGCTTCCACTGTTGGGTTTTTTTCTGATTAGTTTTATCTGTCTTTAAAATTTCTATGCAAAAAAAAAAAAAAAAAAAACCAAAAACACATTGCATGTATTTGTTCTTACATTTGGAGAGCAATACATGTTTAGTCAAAAGAGGAAAATAAAAGGAACCCATAATTTTGTCATCCAGAGATCAGTTCAGTTCACCTTTTAGTGTATATCCTTCCAGATCTTTCTTCAACACATATATAAAGATATGTTTTTAAAAAGTGGGATTGTACATGTTTTGTATCCTGCTCTTTCACTTAACAGTATGTAGTAAACACCTCTCCGTGTCTGTAAATACTCACCTACTTCATAAATTCAGATATCATCATTGCAACACAATGTACTTAATATCTTTTGGCTGTGATAAACAGCGCCTCGGTGAGCTTTCTCACAGCTACATTTTGCTCACATCCTTAATTATTTCCTTAGGATACATTCCTACGGGTGGCAGGCCTTTGGAAGACTTGATACATGCCTCCCAATTGCACAAGAAAGGTTTACTAATTTACTCTCCCACCAACGAGGTTTGAAAAATGCCCGTGGTAATTAAAAAGGAGAAAAGCCTTTGCCAATCTGACAGACTAAAAGGATTTAACTCCTTAGTGAGTTCGTCACTTCTTTATCTCAGATTCTGCACACAAATGGAAGTGGAACCCAGAGATTTTCCTTGACTGTTTGGGTAAGTGCCTGGCACCGAAGGATCTTTTCTGTCGGTCCCACTAGGTTTTCCAAGGCCTTTGCCTAATGTGGCTTTCAGTATGGCAGGTATCCCTATCCAGAGCCTTTATTCACCCTACTCATTGGCCTCGCCTGCTTCCGGTGTTTGCATGGGAACCACCAGGGGGCAGTGTGGAGCTATGAGCACACTCCCCAACAGGGAAATCTGGACTAATACAATCGTTCCTTTGTTGGGTGTTATGACTTCTGCTGGTTGGCATTCATAATGTTGATTTGCTTAGAGTAATATTTTATCCCCTTGCAGTTACTTTTATGTGTTCCCCTATAGCTGATATGTTGGTTGCAAAAAATAACCTGATCCATACAAGCCCCCAAACCTGGGTTATCCTAATCCCAACTCTTCCAGGGGCCCCAGCGCCCTCATCTGACAAATGCCACAATGGCGCTGGAGGCGTGATGTAGTTTTTGTTTTGTTTTGTTTTTTGTTTTTTCTCTTCCAACACGAATGTAAATGAGAGGGTTACTAACAGTGTGGTTTTGGGGATGAGACAGGACTTGGGCAGGTTACCTAAGCTCTTGCTACCTTAGTCTCTCCATCTGTTCAGTGGGGAAAATAGCATCAACTTATAAGGCTGAGAGGGTCAAATGAAATAATACATGGAAATAGCTTGGGACAGTGCCTGGCACAAGCAAACTCATCGGTAAATATTATCTTTAGAGGAATCTCTTTACCCTTCTACGCAGTTTGCTGTCCCTGGCTCTTGCACCTATGTATCTGCTTGCCTGAAATGATACTGCCATCAGCCATATGATTTCAGAAATACGATAGCCCATGGCAGCACTGAGCAACACAGTCCCACTGCCGTGGCCCCCACTACAGAAGAGCTAAGAAATACCAGGTTATGTTTATAATCAGCATATACACTATAGGGGAAAATATGAAAACTGTTGGAAGCAGATATGATAGCCGTGACTGTTTGATTTCATCAGTCTTACTGTATTAAGTAAATGGAGTCTTTCTTAGCCAGTAGACTAGAGTGAATAGACAGCCACTGACTCCATCCATTGTGTTCCTAAAAGGTTGTGATTATCACTGCTCTCACCCTAGGCCAACAAGATTAGGGGCTCTGGCAACAACCCCAGGAGCAAGGCCAGTGATGGCCTTTGGCTTTTGAATACATTGCGCCTCGCCGCCCCCCCCCCCCCCCCCCCCCCCCCCCGCAACCGGCTGAGAAGCAACACTTGGAGAGAGAAGCCCTTGCATCCCTCATTAACTCTACAACATAGTGTGGTAGTTACCAAGAACCTCTCACAAATGATGTGCTGTGCCATGGGCTTGAGGATCCAAGGCACAAATAAGTTTTGGTTCCTGTGCCCAAAATATTTAGGAGGAGGTGATGCAGGATCCATGAGTCTGGCTACGGGCCGGGAAGTTAGTGGGGCAGGACAGTATGTGAATGACCAGGAGGAGGGACTGAGCCAATGCAGGGAGTGGGTAGGAAGCCAATGCAAGGTCAGGGGTGTTAGAAATGGAAGAAAATATACTGTGGCAGCCGGTGGACAGGGCTTAGTGACTCCCTTCCTCCTAGCCAGAGGACAGTGAGGGAGAAGGCGAAGGGAAAGATTTCTCAGGTCTTCACTTGGGAGTGCACTAGACGATGGTGGGTCTGGGTGAGGACCATTTGGGAAAAAGATAGCGGTGTGTCTTGGAACATGTTGACTTTTGGGTTTGTGTGCAGAACCTCTTCTAGTTCCGAGGGATATCCTCACCCATAATTTGCTGTAGCCTCTGAATGGCCATAAACAGGTGATTCTACAACAGTGTTTCCCTGCTGGTAACTATATGCATCATCTTGGCCTCGTAGCACCTACATTATTTACCTAAGATTTTTCTTTGAGTTGACTCACTTTTTTCCCACATTTTAAAAATGGAGCTTCATTAAAAGCAGCAGGGTCCAAGAAATCGGTTTTCCTTTTTCACATCTACGATGTATATATATTTTAAAGCCTATTAAAATGAATAGTTTAAATACTAAAAAATGGATGTTATTTAGCAGATGTGAGATGGGAACTGAGAAGGAGGTGCAAACACACTCTCAGGAAGTGAGGAGGAGGAGTCATGAAGTGAGTCTGGTGCTGTGATGGGGTGTATAAACCATCTTTATATAGATATATGGTGTACCCACAATAAATGTTCATTTCCTCTAGCCCTTCCACTGTCCTATCCTAATTTCGGTCCCCTCGCTTCAGGACCAATGCAGAATCATTTGGTGGTGCCCTGTGGGTGACTGACCCATGTGTGCCCATGCACTGCATGCCCACCAGGCTAGGACACAGGAACCCGTCCTGTAGGCTCCCTGATCAGGAGTGACGGCCCTGTGTCGGGTGGCTGGCATGGCCTTCTTCTTAGCATCCTCCCTGGCCTGTGGGGTCAGAGCGCTCCCCCAGAACTGCGCAACGGCGGAGGGACCTCCTCAGACATTTCCTACTTCCCGGTGCCCAGGAGTGGTTGGCTTTGGCCCGCGCTGGCTGCAGGAGTGCTGGAGAAGGGTTCTGGAGAGAAGCCGCTCCAGGCCGACTGGCTGTTCTTTTGTGTTGTGTGTGTGTTACTGACCCACGATAAGCACTTCCTGTTCCCATTGATTATACACAGATCCTGCTTCCTTTCTCCTCAATACCTGGGATGCTTTCCAGCTTCTCCTCCCACAGAGGAAAATCCGTAAACTTCAGAATTCCCAGGCCTGCTTCTTGGTCAATGGGCTTCATGCAAGTCATTATTCTTTTTGCTGTCCAGTCACATTCTTTGTGGCTCCTTCACCTCTGTCTGGAAACTTAGTTCCTCATTGTGCCAGCCTAGAGACAGATATTCCCGAGGCCTGGTTCCTACCCTCCCTTCTTACTAGCCAAAATATCTCTACCTTCAGGCATAAATCAGACTGAATAAATAGACTGCACCTCCCAGATCGATTTTAATCAACTGGTGGCTGCCTGGTGTATTGGGTTGAAGATTCAGTGTCCACCGGGGCACAAGAGGGGGGTGTGGCAGCCTTCATGCTCTGTATTTGCTACCCCAAGTTTCCAAGGTGAGATTGAAGCTTCTCGAAGACCAAAAGCATGCTCTTACACCCTTGGAGTCATGCCGTAACAGTCCAAAGCTCTGTATCCTGTTGCTTCATGACCATGGGAAACCCTAAATCCAGAGGCTTCCAGCAGACTTGTTTTCCCCCACTGTTATTTATTTTTATTTTTTAAAGATTTTATTTATTTATTTGACAGAGAGAGAGGGAGGGAGGGAGACAACACAAGCCCGGGGGGAGAGGCAGAGGGAGAAGCAGGCTCCCCGCTGAGCAGGGAGCCCAATGCGGAGCTCGATCCCAGGACCCTGGGATCATGACCTGAGCGGAAGGCAGATGCTCAACCAACTGAGCCACCCAGGCGCCCCAGTTTTCCCCATTTTTTATTTTTTATTTTATTTTTTTTAAAGATTTTATTTACTTATTTGACAGAGAGAGACATAGCGAGAGCAGGAACACAAGCAGGGGGAGTGGGAGAGGGAGAAGCAGGCTTCCCGCAGAGCAGGGAGCCCGATGTGGGGCTCGATCCCAGGACCTTGGGATCATGACTTGAGCCGAAGGCAGACGCTTAACGACTGAGCCACCCAGGCGCCCTTCCCCATTTTTTAAAATGAGGTTGATAATACCTGCCTTATCTTTATCTAGGGGTCATTAAGACGAAATGAGATAATTCATATGAAATGCTTTAAAAAGTAAAATGACTACAGAAGTGTATCCTGCCTGTGTGACCCAGCTCTCCTGCTACCTCCTGCGACAAGTTTTCCAGTTTTTCCGTGAGCATCCTGCCCACCATAACCCATCTTCTGGGAGCCTGCCATTTGCTGACTTATGTTCTCGTTATTTCAGTGCTTAAACAAAATCTCCCCTGTGGCATATCGTGCCCAGAAATAGTTACCTTGTGCAGAAGGTGCCCATGTCAGATCAACGGAGTGCTTTGTGCAGAGCCTTCACGGCATCTCGGCCCGCTCTGTAAGCAGGCAGTTCTGGAAGAAGGGGAAGCCACCTGCTACCTTTAAATAGCTCAGTTTTATCTTTTAGAAAGATACTTCTAGGGGCAAGTGACGGATGGACTAGAGGAGATGGGGAGGGAGACAGATGCAGTGGTGACACCAGGGGGCAGGATTTAGGATACCTTCATCTCTATCTAGCACCCTGTTCTTTGATGTGGACGCTGGACATTTTGTCAGTCTGAGGCGAAGTAACGTGCACCACCACCCCCTTCAGCCCGGCTTGCTACCGCCTAGCGCTTCCTAGGCAGAGCCTGGAGCAGAACTGAACCAGAGCCAGGAGACCAGAAGCAGACCAAGCGCTGTGCAGTAGCCCCACCACAAAATGAGGAGGGCCTGAATCCCTAAAATCTAGAAAGAGGCCTAGAATCCGTGGAACTTGTTGGCCAACAGGAGGTGGGGGAAGCCAAGGCATGAAGGCAAATTTTGAGCGTTCCAGTTGGGAAAACTGAAGGCAGGGGCTGGGGAAGGAAAATTAAGCAAAGATTAATTTTTAATAGCTTTGCTTGTTACTCTTGCTGTGATAAGCACGGTGCGTTGTAACTCATGAAGAGCCACGGAGAGGGATCTGTCCCCGCCCCCTCACCCCCCTCACCCCCACTTCCTCTGGGCCACACACATCTTTTGTCTATCCTTCAAATCATTACCTGTACACATGACAATTCCCAGCCTCACTTAGCAAGAGAAATGCACATTGGAACTAGAAGGAGCTACCGTTTTTCACCTGTCAGTTTGGCAAAGATCAGTATGTTTGATGATACTGTGGGCAAGGCAATAAGCTCTCTCATATGTTCCTGGTAGCAGTGTAGGCCGAGAAATTTGATAATACTTCCCAAAACCCAAATATACGTACCTTTGACCTAGCAGTACCCCTCGCAGCTGGGAAAGGGTCCTACAGCTGTGTTCCTACGTGAGCATAATAATGAGTGTTGGGGGACATTCACTGCAGCAAAGACCGGGAAGCATTTAGATGTCTGTGCATCTGGGCTGTTCATAGATTATGGCCTTTCTGTACAGCGGATACCATGGAGCCGTTCCCCAGAATGACTCAGCTCTGCTGTGTTGCTAGGTGATCAAGATGAGGTGCATACGTGCGGGCCAGAGAACAGGGCACAAAGCTGTGCAGGGGCAGAGGCTCTTCGGGCCAAGTCTGAGCCCACCGTGGGGGCCGGGATGGATGATCTGCCCGGAAGGGAGGGGGTGCTGCCCATGTACAGCAGAGATGACCATGATAAGGCCCAAGGCAGAAGGGGCAGGAGAGAGGATCCGGCAGGGTTCCGCTGAGGGGAAGGAGGGCCGGGTGTCCAAGGCCACTTCGTACCAAGAAGCTGCTCTGTGGTGTGTCTGTCACCATATATGTCAGGCAGGGAGCACAGAAACTGCCCGGGCCCAGCAGACCCCAAGATCACAGGCAATGTGAGAAGCTGCCTAGACTGAGGAGGCCTGTGGTTCTGGGCTTCAGAAATGAGGACCCAAAAGCAGTTTGGCTTTTTTGGGGGGAAAAAAAAAAAAAAAAAATCCTTTGGGGGCAGAGGTTCCCGGCTCCTGCATCAAGACGTCGGGTCCGCTTCAGCCGAGGCCCCCACATGTCAGCCTGCCAGGAGTCCGTGGCCAGAGCCCCCCACAGCTCCTGTCCGCTGCTGCCCAGCCAGCCCTTAGCCTCTCTTGCCAACGTTGCCGGCAGGGACCCACCGGGTGGCCTGGAATCAGCCCTGGTGGGAATACTTGCACTCCGGATACCAGCAAAGGCTACAAAGCGGGGTTTGTGTCTGTGTGTTTGCTCAGAGAGCTGGCTGTCACACATGTCCTAGCACACCCCTGAGCAGGACCTCTCCGCACGAAGCACCCGGAGAAGAGTGACGGTCAAACTCTCTGTTACTTAGCTCTTCCCTGGCCCTGGGTGGGTAAAGTGCAGGTGAGAGGCTCATTGAACAGAAGTAACTTTAAATCTTAAGGACCGGGCGCCTGGGTGGCTCAGTTGGTTGGGCGACTGCCTTCGGCTCAGGTCATGATCCTGGAGTCCCTGGATCGAGTCCCGCATCGGGCTCCCTGCTCAGCGGGGAGTCTGCTTCTCCCTCTGACCCTCCCCCCTCTCATGTGCTTGCTCTCTCTCATTCTCTCTCAAATAAATAAATTTAAAAAATCTTTAAAAAAAAAAAATCTTAAGGACCACACACATATTTCCTAAGAGCTCTCCATGTGCTCAGCCCTTTGCTTGGTCCTTTCCCAAGTGGATGCTGCACGCAATAAAAAAATTCTGCCAGGTGGTAGGTGCTCTTATTCCCACATTACAGGTGAGAAACCAGAGGTTCTGAAAGGTGAGGTAGCCTCCTCAGGTCCACTGCTTGTGAGCAGGGACCAGCGAGGACTCCTGAGTCTGTTTATTGAGTCTCTCCACGCATCTCCACTCCCAGGAACCCACTGTGGTGTAGACAGACATTCCATTTTTTTTCTTCCAGGGGAGACCATCTGGCTAGGTCCCTGCCTTCAGGCCACTGAAGTAAAATACCCCCATTTTAAAGGTGAAGTGATCAAGGGGCGCCTGGGTGGCTCAGTCGGTTGGGCGTCCAACTCTTGGTTTTCGCTTAGGTCGTGGGATTGAGCCTTGTGTCAGGCTCTAGGGAGTCTGCTTGAGGATTCTCTCCCTCTGGCCCCTGCCCCCCACGCTGTCTGTCTGTCTGTCTGTCTCTCTCTCTCTCCTCTCTCAAATAAGTAAGTCTTAAATAAAGGTGACATGATCGAGTCCAGAGAGGTTAGAACAAGCCTGGAATCCTGGTCTCTCGCTTCCCACACTGTGTCCTTCCACCACTGGAAATCGGCCTCGGAGGGGAGCCAATTTTTAAAAACTAACCTTTGGTCAACTCTGGTATGCAGAATTGCCAGATTCTCTGAGTTGGAAGAGGAAGAGAATAGTTTAAGGCCCTCCAGGAAAGAAGGGAATGGGCAGGGAGTAGGTGTTTATGGGAAAACTGAAACCTAACCAACCCACTCTTACTTTTGAGTTTACTCTTCAGTCATGAAATATCTTTAGAGTCCCTCCGCTGCCAGTGCACAGGAAGGGCTGCAAAGATATTTGCTGACCTAAATGCTGTGACAGGTGCTTCAGAGAAAAGTCATTCTGTTGGTTTAAAAAAACACTGCCGAAGTGCGGTTCTAAATAACTTTTCCAAGGAAAATTATGTGTGTCTTATTACATGAAAAAGTAGCTTGTGTTAAGACATTTTGGATGTATTTGTAACAACCCACCTATTAGCAAAATCTTAAGAAGGAACCCCACCTTCTACAAATGAGTGAAACGAAGAGGGTGACTGTGTTTGGGCTTTAGTGTCAGCTGCAGAACGAAGCAAAGGTAGAAGCTACTCCTCTTTAGAAAAGAAAATAAGGGGTAAGAGTGTAAACTTTGCTTTTTATACTTCTGCTCTTGGAACTTCGTCTAATCCATCATGTTTGGAAACCAGTTCTAAATACTTTCACTTTATCTTCAGTGATTTCCTGAAACGAAACATTTGCTCTTAGTTGGGAGAGTGTTTCTGTCTCCCCACTAATGAGCCCATTGCTCAATGTTGGTAGACTTTCAAATTTAGATCAACTTGTGTCCATTTTGACAGAAGTTAGAGGATCTTAAACAGGCCTCCAGGAACTGACAGGGTTGGGTGTCACAGCCTCCAAGCTGCATTTCCAAATTCTTGGCAAAAGAAGGCCAATTAATGTGAGAACCAGTCACTCAAGGGTGAAAAGAGCTCCGTTATGTGTGTTCCACATCTCTAAAGGATTCAGAAAGAGACCGGACAACCCAGTATTACAGACGTGGAATAAGTGCTTAAGCTCAAGATGGGACAGGGTCTGGACACATCGTGAATGCTGGCTTCTGGGCAAGGAACTGGGGATGTGGACGTGACCCTTGAGGAGCTTATAGTCCAAAGCGTAGACAGAATTTGCAAATGGATAACAACAACACAGCATGAAGAATGTCATGGGAATACCAAGCTCAGCTGAGGTACAGAGGTGAGAGTGCTTTACTAGTGCTCTTTGTGGGGAGCTGGGAAGGTGACCTTGGGACAGGGTTTTGAAGAAGGGGTTAGAGTTTCCTGCAAGTAAAGGATCCTCCAAGCTGGGGAGCAGCCGCGCAAATGGCAGAGTTTAGTAGGAACTTGAGTGCAGTTTAGTGTTGGGGTTTAGGGGAGCCGTGAGGGTTGAAGCTGGAAGAGGATAGGTTGGCCCTGGATTGCTGGGGAGTTTGGGGGCTCTATCCCTTGACCCCAGCAGCCAACCAGGAAAGGATTTTCAGCAAAGATCTGATGAGTTGGTGTTTTTTTTTGGTGTTTTGTGTGTTTACGTGCTCCGTGCCCAAAGTGGGACTCAAACTCACGACCCTGAGATGCAGGATCACATACTCTACTGTCTGAGCCAGCCAGGCGCCCCCTGATGAGTTAGTTTTGAGAAGCTAAACTCCTAACAGAATTTGGGGGAGCCATTGCAGTAGTCCTGATGAGGAATGATTAATTACATCCCCAACTGTGGCAGAATGGAGAGTAAAGAGAAACTCATCACTGGTTCACATTTTTTTTCATTTATAATACGATTCTTCACGTTAAAATACTGCGTTTTGCACAATGTCCTTGTCACTGTGTGGTGGACAGCCGTGTGTCTGCCTGTGGGCTTGGCTTTCTAGCCTGTTTTCCTGGGTGGCCACACGCACCACAAAGTTTCCTAAGAGGGAGGTCTGGGAAAGCCCTCTTCTCTATTCAGGGGGGCCTGGCTTTGGGGTCCCAGAGGGTCTGTTTATCACTGGAGACCAGAGAGGCAGGAAAGACTGGTCATCTAAACTGGGAGGCTTCTGCTGTGGAAACACAGAAACCGTGAGAGGGGAAAGCTCAAGGGAAGGCCCTTCTTTCTGCTGCAGGCTTATCGCGATCACCACGAAGTGGAAGGAGTTCTGTGGGGCGGGGTGTTCTCACCTGGGAAGCCTTTGGAGAGGACTGGTTTCCTTGCTTCCAACTGTAGCGCACTCCTTCTGGGAGCATTGCTGTTGATTGTGTAACCTGAAGCTTTGCTTCCTCTCCTGCCCGGGCCCTGCCTAAAGGGTTTTCTGTGAGAACGTGTGAATGGGGAGAATGTGGGCGTTACCCAGAGTCCTGTAGCGGCCTGTCCACACCAGCACCACAGCAAGCTTGGAACGGGGCAGATGGGGGGGGAGGGGGTCGCCGCCTTCTGGGAGGTGGAGGGTTAATCTCCGTAGCTCATTGGCAGTTCTGCCTCTGTCCAGGGCATGCTGGGATTTCCTCCCAGCTGTTTTACATCATGAAGATTTGTATGTTGGGGAAATTCCAGGGCACAGCTGCAATTAATCTGCTGCACAGTCTTCAAGCTAAGCAGGGATCCTGTAGGACCGAACCTCCGCCTCCCTGCAGGAAAGGGGGTTCTGGCTGTCCAGTGAGAGCACCCTCCAGAGAGACCCTTCCCTGGGCCCGAGTCGAATGGAAATAGCCCACCTGGCCAAGTATTCACCCTAAGGAGGGCATTGAGGAGGGGCCAAGAAGGAGAAAGGGACCCAGAGCATAAAGAAAAAGAGGTGCAGCCCCCTTTATAAATCATAAAGCCAAAATAACACTGATAGCAACGCTTGATAAAGATAGCACAAAAAAGAAAACTTTTGCTCACTCTTACTTAGGCACGTAGAAGTAAAAATCTTAAGACACTCGTGGTTAGCATTCCACAATACAGTGCAAGAACGAACAAGCCACCATGACCAAATAGGGTTTACCTGGGGAATGCGAGGGCGCTTTCGTGTAAGAAAAATCTATCCCCGTGTATCCATATCACAACTGAGGCAAATAAGAGAAACCACATGACCGTCTTGGTAGATCGGAGAGAATTCAACGACTATTCGAGTGAAAACAATTTAAAACCAGGAACAGAACCATCCTTCCTTAATGAGGCCAAGACGGGTTCTAAGCCACAGCCTCCGTCTGCTTAACTGTGAACCACGACAGCACGGTTTCCCCGAGTGTGGTCTGTGGAACCCCAACCCCCAGAAAGAGTTTCCCAGATTCAGTAAGAGTGGGCAACTGCGTCTCTGTTCTGTCTCAGAGTCACGACGTACAGTGGCATATTGAGCAGCCTATGTAACTCAAGAGTGGTTCTACTCACCATTTGGGTCTGGTTTTTTCTTCCTGTTTTGGGGTATCAGAAGAGAGACTTGTCCCACAGACAGCATCCCATGAGTGACAGCCGTTGCCATTGCTTGGTCATCGGTTCCCTCGATGCCGCCAGGTTCCATGTTCTAAACTCCAGAGAGCATCCCCAGCAGGGAGGTGGTTTCACTCTGCTGCAGCCTGAGCATGAAGTGGGCAGGAGCCAGTTGGGGTCAGCGGGATGGAGCCTAGACTGGGCTTGGAGAAACCAGCATTTTTAATTTGCCCACATGCCATTACCATGCAGAGAACCTACGCTCGGCCACACCTCTCTCAATCCCTAAGGACATGCTCCCACCAATAACTGGCCCCAGGGTGATTTGTGGGGCTGGATGAGAAGTGCAGCCAGAGTTTTATTCCCAGTAGACATTGGGTTAGGCCTGACCAGCCTCAGCTGCACATCTCTCATGCTGAGGCGGGAGAGGAGCAGAGAGGGGTGCTGCTGGCCCCTGCTGGCCCCTGCTGCCCCAAGTCATGGTCCTGGGAAGCTCAGCTGTCCCTATTCAATGCTCCGTTCTTCAGAACTGCAATTCAGAGGCATTTGATAGCTAAGCTACAGCGGGTTCCAATGCCTTTTTATAGGTCTTCCCCTACCCCCACCCCCGTCATCACTTGTTTCAAAATATTAAAAAGGCAGAACAAGTTAGAATGGGGGGAAGGGACAATCCTCCATTTCGCTGTTCCCAGACTGAATCCTTACTTGAGCACCTGCACCCCTACGCCCCCCCAGATTGGCTGGTGAGGGAAGGGTCCTGGGCCAGATGTCCACTGTTCCCAGAACCGCTCTCCCCACCTGTCTGACCGATCTCTATGGGGCCAGACTTTGGTGGTGGATAAGGCTAAAGATCTTCACCCACTTCGAAGCTTCCAGGCCTCAGTTAAAGCCAATGAGTGAGAGGGAACCCTGCAGAGCAAAGAGGACAGTGTGGTCTCTTCCACCCACGGGCATTCCAGGCAGTGGGTAGGTAAGACACCAAGCCTGTGATGGACAACCGAAACCAGTAGCTCTTACTAAAAGCACTTGCTCCAAGCGTGTGTGTCTCTGTGCATGTTTGTACCTTGAGAGCCCCAGTTCGAAGGCAGACCCTCATGTAGCTCTTAGTATATGAGGTACCAGCTCCTCAGCCACTCGAGCAGGGACTCTCCGTGAGGGACAGTTTGGCCGCTCCAGGAGACATTCGGCAGGCTGGAGACGACGGTTTTGATGATCGCAAACGGGCAGGAGACTGGGAGCTACTGGCATTTAGTAGGTAGAGGCCAGGGAAGCTACTCGACATCCTGCCATGCACAGGGCAGCTCCCACCATATCCAGCCCCAAATGCCTGTCGTGCCGTGGTTGAGAAACGCTGCGCTCGACTCCCACAAGCCTGCTCTGCCTCACAGCCTGAAAAGGTCGCTGATAATGTTCTCTCCCGAACTAGGATTCAGGGGGATTCCTCTTTGATCTAAGAACCTCCCTGGTAAGCCAACAAGAATGAAGAGTGTGCAGTGTGTGCCTTTAGGACTCCAGCTAGGAAACCAGATGCTGGTAGAGCTGGTGGGTTTCAGGAACCCTTCTACTGTGTTTCGTGTTGGGGTGGATTTGGGACACTTCTCTTTAGCACGTGATATTTGTGATTGTAGCTCACCTTCAGGAAATAAACAGAAATGCTCAGGGTGTTAGTGCTAGGGAAACATCCCTACGGGAGAACACTGATGTGTAAATATTCATCCGGCTCTGAGGTGGCCAGCCCTGCGTGAGACAGAAAGGGAGAGAGAAAAATCCAGGCTGGGGTAGGGGTGGGGTTTCAATAAGGTGATGCTATGGAAAGTGTTATGACTCGCGTTGTAGTGAACAGTGTGGAGTTCGAAGTCAAGGGACCTCAGCCGCAGCTCCCCTCTTGAAGTTGGGCTAATCACTCACCCTGTGTTTACCTCCATTAGCGCCTCCGAAAATTTGGGACAGTCACCTCTACTTACAACGGCAGGGTTGTTGTGAAGATGAAACCGGTTTACATGTGTGAAAATGCTTTGAGGGGCGCCTGGGTGGCTCATTCGGTTAAGCATCTGCCTTAGGCTCAGGTCATGAACTCAGGGTCCTGGGATCGATGACGGTCTTCCCACTCAGCAGGGAGTCTCCTTCTCCCTCCCCCTCTGCTCCTCACCACCCCCCACCCCCGCTTGTGCGCACGTGTGCTCTGTCTCAAATAAATAAATAAAATCTTAAAAAAAACAAGAAAGAGGGAGAGAGGAAGGAAGGAAGGAAGGAAGGAAGGAGGGAAGGAAGGAAGGAAGGAAGGAAGGAAATGCTTTGGAAACTACCCGCATGGCACAAATGTTATTCACTGAGGACATGAATTTTAACTAATGATTCCAGTATTTGTCCAGTCCTTTTAGTTTGCCAAAGGCATTGAAATCCCAGTTAGTTCATCTAGAAAGTATAGGCTCTGCGTAGGGAAAGAAATGGGTGGGGGTGGGAAGGGTCAGCAGAATGCAGGGGCAGAATGATACTCAGTATGTATGGCAGCAGGGAGGGAGGAAGGGGCAGGTACCAGAGGGCCTGGAGTGGAGACTGTCCTTATTTGTAGGACCCCTTAAATCCCCTCTTTCGTTCCTACTTCCCAAGCCTCCCACAGCCAGGCCTGCTTGGCCCATCCGCCTGCCCTCTGTGCAGCCCACTGGCCCTCTTTAAATGTGTCCTAGGGTTATTATCCTTGCCTGTGGACATTGTTTTGAAAGCCCAGACCCTGCCCTCTCAGTCCTTGTTTGTGGGTGATGAAGAGCAGAGGGGCACCACCCATCCTACTTTTCCAATTCTGGGCACTTAGCTCAAGGCCAAATCACGATTTCTTTTTCCCTGGAATTGAATGACCAGAGCAAGGGAAAACTCAGAGACTTATTTCTGTCTCTCTGTAAAACTCTTCCTGGAGGCAGCATTTCTTATTGGAGGTGTA
This sequence comes from Mirounga leonina, assembly GCF_011800145.1. NCBI lineage: Eukaryota > Metazoa > Chordata > Mammalia > Carnivora > Phocidae > Mirounga > Mirounga leonina. The sequence goes on along the minus strand of NW_023270305.1, from coordinate 32,313,186 downwards.
ACTTTCAAAGTAACCTCAAGAATTCTGTGAAGAGGCTGCATAGCTGGTCCATTGCCCAGAAGCACCATATCAGTGTTGACACCAAGACAACATGTGTGCTTTTGCCCCTGGCGAAGACTAATGGTTTGCTTATGGAAATGACAGCTGCCGTTTATCACATGTCTCCCACGTGGGAAGGGTTGTGTTCTGTACTTGACATTGTCCCTAATCCTAACAACTGGCAAAATTATGGACCTAGCCTTGCCTTACAGATGAAGAAACTGAGACTCAGAGTTGTTAAGACACTTGTCCAGGGTTGCACAGCCTGGCAGAGTGAGACCCTGAACCCATGAGCATTTGACTCTGGAACCCAGCTGGGCTCACCCCAGGGCCCCTCCCCTCCTCCCCACTCATCGTCTTCCAGGCCCTCGCCAAAGACTGCTGTGCCAGGGTTGAGGAGAGGCTTTTAGTTTAAAGAAAGTGTGTGAGCATGTGTGTGTGTGTAGAGGGTTTACTACTGGGTTTGGATTAGTACAGGGTAAGCTACTAGATAATCTTCTCAGGGTTAAGAAACGCTATAGCTAAAAGTTAAATCAGCATTGTTGAGTCTGGACAGATATTACCCATGACCCTTCGAGTGTCGGGCACATGGTTTTAATTCATTCACTCCCCAGATACTCCTGGAGGCCATGTCCTAGGGAGTATTGTGTGTGTTGCTATAAGCGATGGGGAGGAAGGGGGCAAGATCACCGTCTGGGAGCCCTTGGTCCCTTGATGAGCCCTGCTTGTCCCATGACTAGAGCAGGCAGAACTTGACCCTCGGTGATCAGTTCTTTGGACACTTTGGCTGGTTGTGCTGTTTTGCGTGTCCCCCACAAAATGACGGGGGGGCGCTGGTGGTGGTAGGGGTGACTATAAGCGCGTGCTCTCCCTGGAGATGATCGCCTGGACGCCGACCGGGGAGGAGCTCGTGCAGGTGCGGTGAGCCAGCAGTACCCTAACTGCAGAGCTCCTCCTCTGCTCACATGGGGGTGCTCGCGAGACCTCCCCTAACCAGCTGCCTTGTGTTTTCTGTCCCCTGTGCAGTACCTGCAGATGAAGTGGCCCCTCCTCGATGTCCCCTCCAGCGCCACAGTCAAGGACACCAGGTCGCCATCCCCAGCACACTTGGTGAGTCTGTTTCCCCTTCAAGTGCCGGAGGGACACTGTCACTCACCTCAGCCCATGGCATTGCGGCCCCTCCGCCTTCCCGAAGCTGATGGGGCCTGGCGGTGCTGCTTTAAGTGCGTGTGCCTCTGGTGGAAGGCTGAGCGGTCGGGGTGGAGCAGGGTTACCTGTGTGCTCTTCCGCCCCTCCCACCTCAGCACGCGCGCCCCTCCCACCTGGGATGGATGGTGTGTGGTTAGAAATGCCGGCCCCGCCCTGCCTGGCAACCCTGGTCCTTCCCGCCACCCCCTCCCCCCGGGCCACCCAGGCAGCGGTGCTGTCCTTTCCCTCTGCTGGAGCTCCTTCTGCCTTGCCACTTCTCATAGCTGCAGATGATTACAGTTGAAGAGGCTCTTTCGTGCAGGATTTATAGAAAAGAATTCATTAAAACATGTGCAAACAAGAACCCCAGCAGGGCCATGGAGGCCTTTGTGCCAAGCCCTGTGGCAACTCGGGCCCCAAAGGAAGATCGGGATGGTCCTGGGAGGGGGGGAGCAGTGGGGTCCAAGCAGGTCTCGCCTCTGCGGGGCTTGCAGGGGACTGGCATCCAGAAGAGATGGTCCTGGGATATTGCATTCTAGGACTTTTTCTTAGGAGCTTGGGCATCCCTAGTCTTAAGACCCACATAACCCCGCAAGCTAACTGGTGTTATGCACCGTACAGTGAGCCTCAGAATCTTAGAGGGTGCAGCTAGAAGGAAACCCACTGGCATGACCTACGCATTTTACAGACAAGGAGACGTGGGGAAACATGGTGTTGTTTATTTTTATTTTTTTTAAGATTTTTATTTATTTATTTGAGAGAGAGAGAATGAGAGAGAGAGAGCACGAGAGGGAAGAGGGTCAGAGGAAGAAGCAGACTCCCTGCTGAGCCGGGAGCCCGATGCGGGACTCGATCCCGGGACTCCAGGATCATGACCTGAGCCGAAGGCAGTCGCCCAACCAACTGAGCCACCCAGGCACCCCGAAACATGGTGTTGTTTAAAACATTGCTATGGGGTGCCTGGGTGGCTCAGTCTGTTAAGTGTCTGCCTTCGGCTCAGGTCATGGTCCCAGGGTCCTGGGATCGAGCCCCGCATCGGTCTCCTTGCTCAGCAGGGAGCCTGCTTCTCCCTCTCCCTCTCCCTCTACCGCTCCCCCGCTTGTGTGCGCTCTCTCTCTCTGTGTCAAATAAATAAATGAAAATCTTTTAAAAAATAAATAAATAATTGTTATGGAAAATTTCACCTGTGCCCTTTACCCACATTCCCCCTCGTACTACACTGGGTTGTTTTAAAGTAAATCCCAGACATATTATTTCATCTCGTTCAGAACATTTTAAGATACCCTGACAGCTCTTTTTCATTAAAAGCTTAGAGTCTAGTTGAGGAGAAAGAAGATGTAAGTAGAAGATAAATAAAGGCTCGGTGAGCCCATGTGATTTGCAGTAATCGTGCGAACAGCTTACAGAGGCAGAGCCCTTGCAGGTTTATAAAGTACATCATGTGTAGTTCTCAGGTGATGGTCCCTGCTGTCCACTGGGGAGACAAGTGGGGAGAGCTGTTTCCACCATCTCTGGGAGAGACCAGCAACTGTGTTGGAAACAGTGAGCTGTGTGGTGCAGGCTGCCCCTGAGAGGCTCTGTGACCGCACACCAAGGCCTGAGCAGCCCCAGGAATAGGTCAGGGTGGTGTCTCTGGTCCCCCAGGGTCCCATTTGGGACGGCCGAACGCAAGGTCCCAGTGCCCTCTAGTGGTCAGTCGCGGTGGTGGACATGGCACCCCACATCCACCCTGCCACAAACCTGGCCTGTCCCCTCCCGGCACAGCTGTCTCTCTACAAGTTTCTAGTCTTTGCTCATCCCCCACCCATCCTGCGGCGTCGCCCAGCCCACTCCAGCGGACCCCGAGACACAGGGCCCTCCCTCCCCTCCACATACTGTCTCTGCACATTGTCTAAAATCTCCATCTACTTTTAGAGGAAGTGAGTTCCCTTTCAAACTAGCATGGGTACTCATTGAGCTTCCCGTCCTTTCGGTTGCCCAGAGCCATCCATCTCTGAAAAATAAAATAAAAACCCTGGGTCCAGCCCTCCTCCTCCTGCGAGCATTATCTTATTTCCCTTGCGGGTGTTCACCACCGGCTTCTTCCACGAGAGCCCGACTCCCACCTCCACCACCGCATCCTTTGTTCTGCCGATCTCCTGCAACCTGGCTCAGCTCGGCAACTGCCACCTCGTGCCCAAGTCCAAGCAGTGCCCCTGCTGTTGCTCAGCGCAGGTGGGCATCTGTCAGTTTTTACAGCCCTCTGCTTCCTGGACTCCTCCTTTCACTCCACCAGGCTCCTGTACGCAGAGATGCTAACAGTTCTTTGCCCTCTCTAAGCTTTCCTTCTCTTTCTAGACTCTTTTCCTTAAGTGAATTAAGGTACCCATTCTCACTTAGTGAGTGACATAAAGATGTATGAAATCCCTAAACTCTCAACAAGGTTCCATGCCTATAGCTCCAACAGCCAAGCAAACATTCATCCGTCGCAGGAATGTTCTCCGCAGACGCTAATTCAGCGTGGTGGTGGAGCCAGGGGCTCCTTACTTTGTCAGACTGGACAAGCTTGAACAGTTGACACATTGCACTGTAGATAACAAAATGGCTCATTTTCTAGTAAATTGTGGATTACCACACTGTGTATTCTAATATAGAAAAACAGAGGGGCACCTGGCTGGCTCAGTCAGTGGAGTATGTGACTCCTGATCTTGGGGTCGTAAGTTCGAGCCCCACACTGGGTGTAGAGATTACTTAAAATCTTAAAAAAAAAAAAAAAAAAACACAGCACAGGGGCACCTGGGTGGCTCAGTTGTTAAGCGTCTGCCTTCGGCTCAGGTCATGATCTCAGGTCCTGGGATCCAGTCCTGTATCAGGCTCCCTGCTCAGCAGGAGCCTGCTTCTCTCTCTTCCTCTGCCCCTCCCTTCTGCTCATGCTCTCTCTCTCTCAAATAAATAAAATCTTAAAAAGAAAAAAAAAAGCTGAAACACACCTCAAAAGCTTAAGAAACATGTATTGGGGGAAACCTTAACGTTACCTTGCAATGCTACAGATACGGAGAAGACCCCCATTCTCAGTTTTCACGTCGGAGCGTCTCATTCCGATTCTGAGATATACGTGTGTGTAGGAGCAACGCCTGACACAGCCAGGGAGCACCATCTGTGTGTCGGAGGGTGTTAACACCGTGGGCTTGAACCCCAGCCCTGCCTCTTCCTATTGGTGCAGCCTTAGCCAAGTGACTTCTTCTCGCATTGCTTTGGTTTCCTTGTCTATAAAATGGGAACCAGAAGAGCACTTGACCTCAAGAATTGTGTGTAAGTGAGCCCATGCGTTGTGATGATTTTAGAATTGTGCCTGGCCCAAGGTAAGCCCACCCACCGCTGCTCTTTTTAAGACAAGGAAAGAGCGATCAAAGTACTGTTTAATGAGCAGACCGAGAGGTGATGAGGGCCTGCATTAGGGGCCAGCGCAAGTGGACAGATCGAAAAGGTAATAGATAATGAGCCCTATAGAATCTCACATCTACTCTGCCAAGGTTATGATTTAATAGGTCTGGGGTGGAATTGTTATCTTAGTTTTTTAAGCTTCCCGGGAGATTCTTTTTTTTTTTTTTTTTTTAAAGATTTTATTTATTTATTTGAGAGAGAGAGAATGAGAGAGAGCACATGAGAAGGGGGAAGGTCAGAGGGAGAAGCAGACTCCCTGCCGAGCAGGGAGCCCGATGTGGGACTCGATCCCGGGACTCCAGGATCGTGACCTGAGCCGAAGGCAGTCGCTTAACCAACTGAGCCACCCAGGCGCCCTTCCCGGGAGATTCTAAGGGGCAAGATGGAGAATCATTGCCCTAATTGTAAATCAGAGTCGAACGGGAAGAAGGAGTTAGAGACGATCCCAGTTTACTAGGTGCTCGCTTCTCGAAGCTGGAGCTATAAGCAGGACTTGGGTGTTTCCGGGGGTAGTTACGGAGGTCTGGACACTGGCGTTTTTATTAGAAATTTGAAAACACTCAATTAGGAGGTTTCATTTAGAATCACAAGCAAAATATTTTAAGATGAGGTTTGCCCTGAGAGAAGGGCAAATGAAGGAAACAGCCTGCATACTTGGCAGAGATTTAGTGAGTCATGTCAAAGCTGCCTGTCAAGGAAATGTGTATAAACAAGCCGTAACCGGGCCAGGATGGGGATGGAGTTAAGTGTTATAACTACTTGGATTTTATGCTTTAAAAACAAGCTCTAAGAATGGAATAGCTGTGATATTTTATATGTAACGACTTGTAATATCTGATCACTGTGATCTCCTTGCATGTAGACTGTTATCCAGACCCCTCGCTGCGGCCCCCATGTGCCTGGCCCCCGTCTTTCCCTCCTCTCTCCCTGGAGTACTGTGCCCAGCCACACAAAACAAATAGATGCACTTCTAGAACATAACCAACTCAAAGATAGGAATCACGTCTGCTCTGCTCACGTTCGCTTACCCCGTGCCTGTTAGAATGCCTAGCACAGGGTAGGTGATAATGGAACCCCTATGGATGAATGGAAGAATAACTCATCAGGGGAAAGGTGATACAGCCTATAAGCCCCTCTCTCTCTCTTGCTCCATTCCCTCTTCTCATATGGGACCTTTTTTTTTTTAAGTCTTTTTTGAAACTATGAAGGTAAGGCTTGTGCTATGTAGAACACTTGGGAAGATGCCAAAGTGCCCAGAAAAAGACCTACACACGTTTTGTGATACAGCACTTCATTCTCTTCTGTTTGTGCATGCACCTGTAAGGTGCTTTCTAGAAGATGACCAAAATTTCCTTTAAATAGTAAACACCCCGTTTTGCCGTTAAACATCGGGCCACTCTCAGAAACAGCTTACCGAGCCTCGTGTCCAAGGTCCGCTTGTCAGGCCAGTGCCTGGAAGCCCTCCTTCTGAAGAAGGGCCGCCTTGCTGCTCTGCCTTTGAGCCGAGAAGTCTGGCTTTGCTGAGCATGCCAGTTCTCAATTTAAAACATTTATTGAGATGTCCCTTTTAAAATTGCACAGAGGTTCTCCATCTTCCTAACAGTACACCTGTTGTGGACCCAAAGCACTTCAAAACTCACCCCATAGCCTGTTGCTACTCTGGTCTGCCTCCAATACCGATTTCAATTCTTACTACACAGTATTAACTTTTTATTTTGACTAATTTTTAAACTTGCAGAAAAATTACAAGAATAATACAAGGAACTCCCATATGCTCTTTATCCAGATTCGGAAATTTTGCCCTATGCTTTGCCCCCCCCTCTCTCTCTCTGTATATATGTGTGTGTGTGTATACATCCACATATATGTATGGATTTAAAAAAAAAAAAAAAACAATTTGAGAGTAAGTTGGAGACATTGTACCCCTTTACCCTTGAATACTTTGGATGTATTTCCTAAGAATGAAGATACTGTCTTAGAATGACCACAGGACAATTATCAAAATCAAGACATGAACATTTCATATTCCTCTCTAACCCACAATATATATTCAGATTTGAGCAAATGTCCCTAATAGTGTCCATTACGGCCATGTGCTTCTCCCTGGCCAGAGCTCAATCCAAGATCACATGTGGCATTTACTTGCCATGTCCCTTGTCTCCTTTGCTGTAGCAGGGTTCCTCAGCCTTTGTCTTTCCCGACTTTGACATTTTTTGGGACGCACAGAGCAGCTATTTTGTAGACCATCCCTCCATTTGGGTTTGTTTGTTTCCTCGTGGTTGGACTCCGGTCATGTGTTTTTGGCAAGAACCCTACTGCACTGATGTCGTGTCCATTCGTCCCCATAGCGGGGATGTCAGCTTCAATCATTCAGTTAAGGTGGTGTCTGCCATGTGTATCCACTGTGACCTTGCTCTCCCTCCACTTGTAACTAATAGGTGCTCTCTGTGGGGAGAGGCTGTGAAGCCACGTAAGTGTCCTGTTTTTCATCAAACTTTAATGATTACCTACTTCCATCCCCTTGTTAGTTTCTGCTACTGAGCATTTAGCTTTGGGGAATTCTTCCTCCTATCTTCCCGCTCATGAATCTTACCGTAGAGCAGAATGGACATGGTGACAAGTCCAATCCACACATTGATGACCCTCACAGAAAAGATGGCAATGGATAGAGAGGCACTAAAAAAACCAATCGACAAATAGTGTTCTTGACAAAGAGACCAAGCCAACAAAAACGATAAAAGGCAATAAATAGAAGTGAAACTGGGCTTTAAAAACAGACACTTGAATTTATAGATTGGAGGAGTTCACCTGAATTCTAGAAAGGAAATGAAAATTGGCATTCACCTATGGCATCCCGACAACGATTTGAATTGTGAGGGTTTAAGCATTTTTTCCTACAAGCATTTATGCAGGAAAAAAAAGGGCCAGTGTCAAAGAAACAGAAGTAAAGGTAACATCAGGGTTTTCTTTTGCCATTTGCGATGCCGGCAAACACTGGGACAGGGAGAGTTTTGATAAGGAGAGATTTATCCCAAGAATTTTATGTGCAACCCTATTTGCAAGGACCTCAAAAATACGGCCCTGCTTAGAAGGACCCAAAACACATTCCAGTTCCCTAAACATTCTCTCTCACCCATTGCCTGGCTTTGTCTTTACGTCTTCTGTGGCTTGCCACCTATGAGGAGCTCAGAAAGCATTTAATACGGTAGTAGAGACCCTCCTGTCCTCATTTTCTTCTCTGCTCCGGTCCAGTGGCGTCCTTGTGGCTCCTCAGACATGCCAAGCATCTCACAGCCACCATGCTGCTATTCCTTCTGCCAAAATGCTCCTCCCCCACCTGCCCGCGGGCCCCGCCCCCCACTTCCTTCAGGTGTTTATTCAAAAGTCATTTTCTCCTCAAGGCTTTCCCTGTTCAACCCCTTGCCCCTGACTTAGTGTTTCTCCTTAGCGTTTCTCAATATCTAAGACATTATTTTTTAATTTTGCTTATTGTCCATCTCTCAATTAGAACATAGGTACTATGAGAATCGGTATTTGTGTCTAAATAGACGAGTCTCTAGAGCATTCGCAAGACCCGGAGCAGTACCTGGTGTATAACAGGTACAACAAAATAAACACCTGTTGCTCCCCACCCCGCCGTGGTGAGACAAGAAAGGAATTTATCTGGTTGCTCCTATTGCTGTGATTAGTGTTTTCTGTAGGACCAGCTAGTTCAGCACTTCATCCATGCGATCAGAGGCCCAAGCTTCTTTCCATCTCTGCTCGATCAGCCTCCAACCCTTTGGCTGCCCAACTCAGTGCCTGCTGTGTAGACAGTCTCCACAGACATTTATCCAATAAATAAAAGTGTGGGTTTCCATTTCTCTCAGCAGAGGAAAATTCTGTATAGGAAACATACATTCAGACTTCCTTTCTTTCTTTTTTTTTTTTAATTTTTTTTTATTTATTTATTTGAGAGAGAGAGAATGAGAGACAGAGAGCATGAGAAGGAGGAAGGTCAGAGGGAGAAGCAGACTCCCTGCTGAGCAGGGAGCCCGATGCGGGACTCGATCCCGGGACTCCAGGATCATGACCTGAGCCGAAGGCAGTCGCTTAACCGACTGAGCCACCCAGGCGCCCGTAGAACAGATTTCTTAAATGTATAAAATCAGATACAGTCAGCAACCCAGAGGACTCTCAGTATCTTCCCTGGGCAGTCTGTTGGCGAGTCTGTGGCTGCTTGTGAGTGGTACCACAAAGTGAAGGCTCATCTTTGCCAGATCTACAAAACTTTATCCTTCTGATATCTGAAATCAGGATCGGGAAGAAAAGAGAATAGTGTGGGAACAGTAGGAGCCAGGAGGCTCTGTGGAGGCCTCCAGCAAGTTCCTGAGACAAGCAGGAGAGGGATGGAGGAGAGGGGCCTTGTGGAGAGGTGGTTTCTCTGTCTATGTTGGAGATGTGTGGTGCTAGCTTTACTTTGACCTTGAATTTAAGTCCTGAATGGTGGGAGACAAGGAAGGCATTGTTTCCTCGGGGACAAGGAATTTAAAGAAGGTTGGCTTGCACCAGCTCTAGAAACAGACTAAAATGTTCGAGAAGCACTTGAACGGGAAAAGGGTTGGGTCTGCGTGACTGCAGAAGGATTCAGGCCCGAGATGGCTCTGAGATGCTCTCCAGATAAATCTGGCCTCGGCTACAGTGCTGAGTGAACCCTGTGCCTCCGCCTGCGCACATTGTTTGTGCGGGGTTTTCCACTGAGAGGTGTAGACTGGTTCCCAGCATTCCTACCCTTGGCCTGAGTGTACCCTACATCCTGCTCCTGAGGGTAGCTGAGGAGAGAAAAGAATGGAAGCTTTTACTGGAACGGTAGCCTCCAAGGAGAGCCTTCCCTGGGTCAGCTCCAAAGAGAGCAATTCTCGATTATCGGTGCCAGAGGCTGCCTCTTCCCAGACTGACTTAGGAAGAGTTTACCCTCCTTTCTCTTTCTGTGAACCCACCACCTCCCAGTCCATTTTCTAGACAATGATGCCACCTAATGGGAACCAAGAATAACTCACAGAGCATTTAAGTGAGGATACTTACACTTTTTAATGTAACTCACATTTCCCGGCCTTGTCCTTTGCTACCTATTCAGTGCTGTGTACCAGCTTCTGATGGGGCCAGACTCAACAGCACATGGGCAGTCAGGGTTTCATAATGCTAGAAAGTATGTTTAGATGGGTATACATACATACATTAAAGAATCACATTGTACAGTTCAAATATATTACACTTTTATTTGTCAGTTATACCTCAGTAAAGCTAACAAACGGGGGTGCCTGGGTGGCTCAGTCGGTTAAGCGTCTGCCTTCGGATCAGGTCATGATCCCGGGGTCCTGGGATCGAGCCCCTCGTGGGGCCTCCCTCTCCCTCTGTGCTCGCTCTCTCTCGCGCTCTCTCAAGTAAACTATAAAAACATCTTTTAGGGGCGCCTGGGTGGCTCAGTTGGTTAAGCGACTGCCTTCGGCTCAGGTCATGATCCTGGAGTCCCGGGATCGAGTCCCGCATCGGGCTCCCTGCTCGGCAGGGAGTCTGCTTCTCCCTCTGACCCTCTCCCCTCTCATGCTCTCTCTATCTCATTCTCTCTCTCAAATAAATAAAATCTTTAAAAAAATTTTAAAAAGCTGAAAACATTAATTTAATAAAAGATGGTTATAAATGATGTAAATCGATAAGTAAAAAACCAGATCTATAAAGAAGTAGAAATGAATGGAGATACACCAAAATGCGGGTTAGGCTAGTGTGATTATGTTTTCTTTTCTCTCTTTTTTTAAAGGTTTTATTTATTTATTTGAGAGAGAGAGGGAGAGCATGAGCAAGGGCAAGAACAGAGAGGGAGGGAGAGGGAGGGGGAAAGAGTCTCAAGCAGACTGCATGGAGGACGGAATCTGACGCCCAGCTCAATCCCACCACCGGGAGATCATGACCTGAGCCAAAACCAAGAGTCTATCGCTTAACTGACTGAGCCACCTAAGTGCCCCTGATTGTGTTTTCTAAATGCTGTATAATACAGTTTGTATTTCTTTCTTCTGTATTCACCATAAGTATCCTTTTTAATATAGACAGTAATTAAAGTTGGAAAATACAGAAAGAGAAACAAGAAAAAAAAAAATTACCCATAGTTCCACCACTCAAACATACCTACTGTTTACATTTTGGTGTGCTTCTGGTCTTTTTTTTTTAGCAACTAGTCTTTTTTTTTTAAACATAGAGTTTTATATATTTTTTAAAAATTGTAATCATTCTCGGGCGCCTGGGTGGCTCAGTTGGTTGGGCAACTGCCTTCGGCTCAGGTCATGGTCCTGGAGTCCCGGGATCGAGTCCCGCATCGGGCTCCCTGCTTGGCAGGGAGTCTGCTTCTCCCTCTGACCCTCCCCCCTCTCATGTGCTCTCTCTCTCTCTCTCTCATTCTCTCTCTCTCAATAAATAAATAAAAATCTTAAAAAAAAAATTGTAATCATTCTGGGGGCTCCTGGGTGACTCAGTTGGTTAAGCATCTGACTCTTGATTTCGGCTCAGGTCATGATCTCGGCTCAGGTCGTGATCTCAGGGTCATGAGTTCGAGCCCCGCATCGGGCTCTGCGCTCAGCACAGTCTGTTTCTCCCTCTCGCTCTCCTCTCCCCACTCACACACACTCTCTCTCACACACAAATAAATAAAATCTTTGTTTATTTTATTTTATTTATTTATTTGACAGAGAGAGAGACAGCGAGAGAGGGAACACAAGCAGGGGGAGTGGGAGAGGGAGAGGGAAAAGCAGGCTTCCTGCTGAGCAAGGAGCCCGAGGCGGGGCTCGATCCCAGATCCCAGGACCCTGGGACCATGACCTGAGCCGAAGGCAGACACTTAATGACTGAGCCACCCAGGCGCCCCCAAATAAATAAAATCTTTAAAAAAAAATTGTAATCATTCTGTGTAATTCTTTTGTCATTTATTATCACTTTAATAATAATTCTTTGCTTTTATGATACTAAAAATCATCCTTTAGACAAAGCTGTTTCCAGGAAACCCAAATGCATCATTTAGATACATTAGGTTCCAAGAAATCTGACCTTAAAATAATTTCTATACTTTTATTTGCGCTATATGTTCATGTACATGGAGACACCTTCGAAAGCCAGCAAGGAAACAGAGGAAAAATAATTTTAGAGTTTGTAGGCAATGTCAAAGGAGCCCCCGGTGGTTGGGAGGTGATAGGAAGTTGTTCCAGTCGGGTCCCGAAGCGCCTGGTCATGTGCCGGCGCCACCTAGTGGTTACGGTTATGAACAGTCTGAATTCTCTGCCTCCCATCTGCGGGTCTGGGAGCTGGCATCCTGGTTGGGGACCTTGCTCCAGTACCCTGCCTCTTGTCTCTGCTTAACCGACTGGAAGTAGAGCAAGAATACTGTCAGCACGGATACATAAACGTACAGATTGGAGTTTGCGTTATGAACACCAAATGGGCACCATGAGAAAGGAAAAAAGGGTTCCCAGAATCTATGAAATGAAAAATTCAAATGGGAAGACAGCAGTTTGGAATTCTAGCCCTTGGGCTGCCTGCAAATCATTATCCATCTTGCAGATCTCTTTTTAGAGCAAATCTCTTCTCCACTTGTAACTCATTTACCTTATTATGCAAAAAAAAAAAAAAAAGTATGTCAGTTCTTTCTCTCTGACAGATATGTTTTGATTGGGCTCTTGGGGACGCAGGTATTACCAGAGAAAACCCTCTGGTTTGTTAGAGCCGCAAAGGGCCGGTATGAATCCAGTTCTGCCATTTATTAGCTCTGTGTTCTGAGCTAAGCCACTTAATCCTTCTGAGCTCAGTTTTCTCATCCCGCAAATGGGGATAATCGTAGCTAATGTGCTAAGTTATAATAAGGAGCAGATGTATTGCCTAGTGCTGTGCTTATAGTGGGGTGCTCAATACATTGTAGCTCTTTTGGGGCGCCTGGGTGGCTCGGCCAGTTAAGCATCTGCCTTCAGCTCAGGTCATGATCCCAGGGGCCTGGTATCAAATCCTCGTCCGGCTCCCTGCTCGCCCAGGAGTCGGCTTCTCCCTCTCCCTCTGCCCCTCCCCCCTGCCTGTGCACTAGCTCTCTCTCTCTCAAATACATAAAATCCTTTTTAAAAATTGTAGTTGTTGGGCGCCTGGGTGGCTCAGTCGTTAAGCGTCTGCCTTCGGCTCAGGTCATGATCCCAGGGTCCTGGGATCGAGTCCCACATCGGGCTCCCTGCTCGGCAGGAAGCCTGCTTCTCCTTCTCCCACTCCCCCTGCTTGTATTCCTGCTCTCGCTATCTCTCTCTGTCAAATAAATAAATAAAAATCTTTAAAATAAATAAGTAAAATAAAAATTGTAGTTGTTTTTATAAGAAAACTCCTTATTGTTAAGTCAGATGAGATTAAAACAATTTAATCCAGTTCACCAATTGTAGGACACACAGGTTTTTCCCATTTTCATATCTGAAATCAGGGTGCGTCAATGGCATGCCAGTGTTTTTCTTCTTCTTAATAGTTCTATAGAATAATGGTACTTCTTACATTCGCTGGTGTTTTAAAGGAAGAATGGTAATTAGGTAGCAGTGTTTGAAGTGCTACAGAGAGACCTGTTTTAAGTGCTCTTGGATTGCGTCTGAAAAGCCTGAACATGACAGCTGGTTCCATGAGGTCTGACGAGGACAATTCCCCACTGGTCTGTTCCCAGTCTCAGACTTGAACTTGTGAGCTACTATTTCTATGAAATCTATTTGGAAAGGGTGTGTTGAACCTTTTAAGCCTCACTGAGGTTACACAGAGCACAGCTGATAATTCAATAGCCTGGAGCATTTAGCACCGCACAGCATACATGAGGTGAATGTATGTTGTTTTGAAGAGGGGATTTTGGAGGGTGGGTGTAATCCCTCCTCTAATTCTGTTGGTTCTTTCCCTGATGTGTAGACTGCTCCTTTTTCTCCAGGGCTGTTTGAGGGCTGGATGGGCTGTTGCGTGGAAAATACCTGGCACGTATTGAACACAGTATATAACAGCAGGTTGGACTCTGTCTTCTTGGCAACTGTGCCTAGTCTTTTTCTCTCTGTCTTTCAGTCTAATAAAGTTCCTGTTGTTCAGCCCCCGCATCACATGCACCCGTTGACGCCCCTCATCACCTACAGCAACGACCACTTCTCCCCTGGCTCCCCTCCCACGCACCTCTCCCCAGAGATCGATCCAAAGACAGGTGAGTCATCCAACGCTCAGGCTGGCCCCCATGCGGAGCTCCAGTGGGCCAGGCTTGTCTTCTCGGGGAACATCACGGCCCTGGAATCAGGCAGCCCTGGCTTCAGGTCATGTCTCCAACTCCCAAGAGCCCATTGCCTTGCCCACCAACGTTAGCCTTTTCATATTTTTCATCTGTGTTTCCTGTGTCCCTTTCACATCGTAGAGGCATTGTGAGGATAAAAGGAAACTATATGAGGCAATGCACAGGGCCTGGCTCCACAGTGGAGAATCTCTTAATACTTTGGGGGTGGACTGAGCTGGACGTGGCGGGAAATCTTCTGCATTGACCTTGAAGTCTAGCCCAGCTGTGGGCTGTGTCTCCGTGCCTCCCTTAACCAAGACCTTTGCCTTATACTGAACATTTTCAAAAGTAACCGGTCTGACCCGTCTTCTGAGTATAGCTGTGAAGCACTAAGGTTGAGCTGGCTTTTATTTATTTTTTTGAACTTGTTCACCAGAGCTGGCCATCCCAGGGAGACGTAGCCTCATCAAATTCCCAGAGTGGTCATGGCTCAAAGCATTTTTGGAGTCCCTGTTTAAAGAGAAATCACAGTTACTGTAAGTTACAGAGAATGAGGAGGACAAATGCGGCATAGCAATGCAAAGTTTACTTCTCCGTGAATGGGGTAGGTTTTGAAGAGGAGGAGGAGTTAGCAGATGACTCAGGCGATATCTTGGGTCTCTCAGTCCAGGATTTCGAGGCCCTTTCTTGGATGACTCCTGTGTAAGCACCTGGAAATTACTCCTGATGACAGAGGTGGGATCCAGGTAGCCAGAGAGAAGCCGTGTTAGTCCTGCCTTCCCTGAAAATGTCCTTGACCCCAGCAGAGCTGGGGAGGTGACAGGGCCAGGGTACTGAAAGAAAGGCCTTCCAAGCTCCAGCACGCCTGGGGACATAGGGCGAGGGACTTCCAGTTTGGTGTTAGTTCCAGGTGCTGTGGTAGGGCCAAGGAACAGACTGACATGTGTCTCTTTGAAGCAGGAATCCCCCGGCCCCCTCACCCATCCGAGCTGTCTCCATATTACCCACTGTCTCCTGGAGCTGTTGGACAAATCCCCCATCCCCTCGGCTGGCTCGTCCCACAGTAAGGAAACTCACCGCCTTCCTTCCTTATGCCGAGCTCTGCCTCCTGTACCTGCAGCAGCACCCCCACCCCCCACAGTGGGGTCCTCTCCCCAAAGCCCACGGCTCTTACTCGTACTTCCTCCTTCCTGCCCTTTATCACGCTTTCTTCCCAGCCCGCTCTCCTTCCCTGTCCTGAACAGTCCCACCATAGCCAGTGTGCTGACCAGATGTCCTTACTCCTGGCCCTTCTAGGCAAGGACAGCCCATGTACTCCCTCCCTCCTGGTGGTTTCCGGCACCCCTACCCTGCCCTCGCCATGAACGCCTCAATGTCCAGGTGAGTCCCGGGACTGGGTCTGGGAGCGTGACGTGGCCTTGTAGAGAATGGCCCTCTACGAGTGTCCTTGCCATTTCTGACCATTCAAAAAGCTTTCTCTGGCCCTAAACTAGGAGGCATGGGCTCACCTTTCCTCCCCACCCCTCTTTGCTAAGGGACCTCCTCGTGCCCCGTGGTCGGAGTGGAGACCACAGACTCGGCCTCACTCCTTCCCCACCTCTCTAAGGGAAGAATTTCAAGGCCCTAGCCCTTAGCCTCCCACCACGTCCCCCCCACGTGCTAGGCTTTGTGGCACTGAAGCCAGAGGCTGGGAGAAGATGACTTTTTCCTGAAACGATGTCAGGAGAGGGAACAGTAAAGGGGGCTTCTGTCTCAGGGGCCAGATCTACATGACAGTGGCACCTCTGGTGACAAAGGAGGTGCAAGCCCCAGCATACGCCCTTATTTCCCCATTGTGCCCCCTGGCCTCTGGCCTGCTCCACCTTCTTTTGCGTTCGGTTCTCATCCTACCCGCTTCCAGCATCAGGTAGAGGAGGCCTGCGCATTTGTGCGGGAAGGGAGGTTTGTCGGGTGCTCGCGGGCCCGTGAACGCGCTCCCAGTCCTCAGAGGCTGCCTTGGCAGAGGTGTTTGCCCAGCTCTGCCGCCAGGGCAGGCAGCCACCACGTCCTCTGCCGGGTGACAAGCATTCAGCCCGAATCTCTGTGTCGCCCCTTGTTTCCCACATGGTACACAGCCTGGTTTCCAGCCGGTTCTCTCCTCACATGGTGGCTCCGGCCCACCCTGGTCTGCCCACCTCAGGGATCCCCCACCCCGCCATCGTCCCCCCCATCGTCAAGCAGGAGCCGGCGCCCCCCAGCCTCAGCCCGGCCGTGAGCGCGTGAGTATCAGGCGGCCTGGGTGCGGGGCGGCCAGTGTCTGAGCAGCAAACGCCGTGTACTTGGCCCCCCCGGGGGCCTTTAGCAGGCGGCCAGCAGCCTCCGTCGGCAGCACCCTCCTCTCTCCTGGGGATTGCTCCCACGTTCCCACGCTCGCTGAGAGCCCCCTTTGCGCACAGTCAGGGGAGTTTGACGGGATTTGGGGGCCGAAAGAGAACCCGGGAGCGCTTTTGGCTTCCTTCCCCCTCCCCCACACAGGGGAAAATGTGAGCCCTGAAGGGAGGAATTTCGCCAGGTCCCACTGTCACCAAGGCCAGGGCTTTGTCCCCGGAGCCATAGAGCCAGCGGGGAAAGCCCAAGTCAGCGCCCCCTGGCGCAGGAGACCCCCTCTTGCTTCTGCCCCCTCCCTGTCACCTGTGGCCGGCGCCCCTCCCCACCACCTCTGCTCCTTCCTCAGGGAACTAGCCCCTCACAGGACACGGCCTGAGGCCATCCCGCGGCTGGGAGCCGCTCGTGGGGGTGCTCAGGTGCTGCCCGAGCAGCTCCTGGCCGCTTGCGGGGGGGGGGGGTGGGCAGGCGGCCCTTGACCTCAGCGAGGGGCGGGGGTCGCGGCCCGGGTGGCCACCGACGCGCGCTAACCGCCAGCTTTGTGCCTTCCCAGGAAATCACCCGTCACGGTGAAAAAGGAGGAAGAAAAGAAACCCCACGTGAAGAAGCCTCTGAACGCCTTCATGTTGTATATGAAGGAGATGAGGGCCAAGGTGGTGGCTGAGTGCACCCTGAAGGAAAGCGCGGCCATTAACCAAATCCTGGGAAGGAAGGTAAGGCCCGCTCTGGGCCCGGGCCGCGGGGGCGGCGTCCCCTGCACTCCTCGCTCCCTGTCACCTCTGACCCTCTCTCCGCAGTGGCACAACCTGTCCCGAGAAGAACAGGCCAAGTACTACGAACTGGCCCGGAAGGAGCGGCAGCTTCACTCGCAGCTCTACCCGACCTGGTCAGCCCGGGACAACTACGTAAGTGGCGCGGCGGCCCGGAGAGCAGCCCCGGGGAGCAGGAGGCGGCCCCGCTGCCGGAGGCCTCTTAGGGCCCGGGAGGAGGCTGTCTTTCTCCTTCCGTTCTCAGGAGATCAGCAAGGACGTGGCTTTGGCGTCCTAAGGACCGACGTGAATTTGTCCCCCTCTCATTTGAAGTGGACTCAGCCCTTGATTCTATAATTCAGGACGCCGTGCGAGCTGTGTCCGGGCTCTGGTTGGGGGGCGGGTGTTGCGGGCCCAAGGGCTCTGAACCTGGGGCTCAGAGAGCGATGTGGAGCCCCGGCTGGCATTGCTAATAACTCCTCGGAACTGGACAGGTTTTTGTATGTCTGTTCTCATTTGCTTTTTATTTCTGGTAAGAGGCTTCAGAGCGGTCTTAGATTTTCGGTGGGGCCTGAGTCCCCTCAGAAAAGATCAAGAACCACACTGTTCCAGGGCGGGAAATGGAAAAATAAGCCCGCGGGCACTGAAGGGATGAGGCCTTCCAAGAAGGCCAGGACCCCGGGTTGGAGGGAAGAATCGAGTGGGGACGGGAGGGCACCTTCCAGCAAGGCTCATTCTGCCTCCTCAGAGGCTTCCGCGGGTGCGTGACCTGAGCAGCTCCCCTCCGCCACTGGCTCCCTCCCCCAGGGAGGGGCAGGGGCAGTTTGGGCCATATCCTGTCCTCCCCCACTTCGTGTCCGGGAGTCCCCCCGAAAAGCCAGTTATTCTGCCCCTTGGTTACCCTTTCTGTGGCCATGATTTTCAGGGTAAGAAAAAGAAGAGGAAGAGAGAAAAACAACTGTCACAGCCACAGTCCCAGCAGCAAGTCCAAGAGGCAGAGGGTGAGTGAGTCCTTAGGAGGGCACTGGCTCTTCTAACTGCCATCACGGTGGCACCTGTCATGCATCGTTCCGGGGTCTCTGTAGGGTTCAGCGACAGCGCTGTTTGATCGTAGCTACCATTCTCAGGGCCTCTGCCTCATGGAAGCCTCTTGCATACTCGGGTGGGTGTTATTATCGCCCCCTTTTATTTATTTATTTAAAGATTTTTAAAATTTATTTGACAGAGAGAGACACAGTGAGAGAGGGAACACAAGCAGGGGGAGTGGGAGAGGGAGAAGCAGGCTCCCCGCTGAGCAGGGAGCCCGATGCGGGGCTTGATCCCAGGACCCTGGGATCACGACCTGAGCCGGAGGCAGACGCTTAACGACTGAGCCACCCAGGTGCCCCATTCCCTATTCCTTCTTAAAAAACATAGCTTTCATTTCAAAATGAACTTCCTTTTCTATCAGAGTCTGTAGGTATTTTGCTTTGCACCTCTTTATGAACAATAGAGTCTTATAATACTCATTGATATGGTTGTAAAAATATATTATTACTTGACACTTATGAACATATTTGCTTCTGGAAGTTACTGGATAGATACAGTGCTCTTTTTTTTTTTTAATTTTATTTATTTATTTGACAGAGAGATACAGTGAGAGAGGGAACACAAGCAGGGGGAGTGGGAGAGGGAGAAGCAGGCTTCCCGCTGAGCGCGGAGCCCCATGCGGGGCTTGATCCCAGGGCCCTGGGATCATGACCTGAGCCGAAGGCAGCCGCTTAACCGACTGAGCCACCCAGGGGCCCCTATCACGCCCTTTTAGAGATGACAAATAAAGAGGCTCAGAGAGGGTGGACCTTCCCTGTCACTCTGCTTGTTAAATGGCAGAGGCAGGATTTGATGCCATCACTTTCCCACGTCAAAATGTAGGCACTTTTCAATTCATTTGAGTTGCATCTTATTTGAGGGTTCTAAAAATCGATGTACCGGGCAAAAATGAATGGTATCTGCAATTATCTTTGAAATTCCCTCAGGAGCGGGGCACGTGAGAGATGGACATGCCACCTATTCGTGAACCAAATAGAAGCAGGTGTTCCTCCAAGGTTGGGTTGGTTGAACACCCAAGGAAATACTTTGCTTGGTTTCGGGGTCACTTTGTGCCAAAATTATGTACTGCGTCTTTTCACACCGGAATCTCACCTAGCATGGTGACCTCTCATCTCGTGCTCACTCTGGACATTACAGAACTGCTGGTACCAGCTAAAGTGCTTTTAATCTCTTTTCTCTCTCTCCCTCTCTCTCCTTCTCTCTCCCTCTCCGTCATCGATGTGATTTGTATATTTATTTACGTAGGCGTACACATAAGTGAAGGATGTACGTGCTGCACGGTCCCTTGTATACCTCCCCGCTCCGCAGGTGCTGTGCTATCTCCCATAGCACCATAAGCCAGAGATTTTAAAGCAAATCGAATGGAGATCCATCTCCAAAAGGCTGAGATTTAGGCAGGGAAGGGGATGATGTGATAGCCTGAGTTCTTTTCCCTCCTATCAGATACCGAATAGGTCTTTGGCATTTTGGCATTGCCCCTTCTCAATGCTCTAGGTGTCCCCCAGTGCAGCTTCCTCATCTTGAAAGCCTGGATTTCGGGCCCCTGCCCTTCCCTCCCAGTAGGCGTTCTTGTGTTCCACCTCACCCCCAGTACTAGCTGCTCAGTCTTTCTTGTGTTTTGTCCCCATAGGTGCTCTGGCCTCCAAAAGCAAGAAGCCATGTGTTCAGTACCTGCCCCCTGAGAAGTCCTGTGACAGCCCTGCCTCTTCCCACGGCAGCATGCTGGACTCCCCGGCCACCCCCTCCGCAGCCTTGGCGTCCCCGGCTGCCCCCGCGGCGACGCACTCGGAGCAAGCCCAGCCCCTCTCCCTCACCACCAAGCCGGAGAGCCGGGCCCAGCTGGCTTTACACTCGGCTGCCTTCCTGTCAGCCAAGGCGACAGCCACTTCCTCCGGCCAGATGGGCAGCCAGCCCCCGCTCCTCTCCCGGCCGCTCCCCCTCGGGTCCCTGCCCACAGCTCTGCTGACTTCTCCCCCCTCCTTCCCGGCCGCGCTCCATGCCCACCAGGCCCTCCCAGTCCTCCAGGCCCAGCCTCTTTCCTTGGTCACCAAGTCTGCCCACTGAGCTGCCCCCTGACCTATGCAGGCTGTCAAGTGACTCGTTGAGTAGTAATGATTCAGAAGAAAAAAGAAAAAAAAAAAGGAAACTTTATTGGTCAATATTTGACCACTCTGGACTGTTCTGTAAAGTGACTGGTAGCAACAGCACTTTACGTTTTGTAGATGTAACCAGTAGCTGATCTTAAGGCTTTTTTAAAAAACAAAACAAAACAACAAAAAAAAAATCTTTAAAAGAAAGAGAACTGAAAAGTAGTGTGTTATTCTTCTTCCTGTACGTGCAGTGGTGGATGGACCTGGGCAGAAGACCCCTTCCTCTCTACCTCTTTCCCTTTCTGCCCTGCTCCCCCTTCTCAGCGCTCCCACGTGCCCCCCTCCCCTTCCTGGTCCACATGTCGGCCATGGCTGGACTTCTAGCCTGTTACCTCTTTCTCTAGATCCCATTCCTGGACATTCCCTTTGACCTCACCAAGTTTTTCTCCTTCGCTCAACTGCCTTCATCTTCGTCCTCTGCCCAGTGTAAGACTGTCATCACATGAGAAGCCACCTTTGCCTGATTTGTCTTCACCAGCGTCCCCTTTCCCTCAGTGGGCCCTCACACAACAGCCTCCAGCTCTGGGTGGGCAAAGAGGTCCTCTGAAATGGTTCTTTCCCACATTGAAAGGGATTCAAGGTGCCCGCCACTTTCTCAGTGAAGAAGTCTCTGTGCCACCCCCTCACCAGTCAAGACCTCCCCTCACTGTCCCAGAGTGGCAGATGGGACCCGGCCCCAAGGCCTGGCTCTTGTCCCCTGGGTCAGCGCTAGCACAATCTGCCAAAGGTCTAAACGCCCTCCTCCCTCCCCCTATCACCTCACATGCTTCTTCTGTGTGTATTTCTTTTTGTTTTTATGGGGTTTTTTGGAGCAATTTAAACTTCCAGTTGTTTATTTTCACAAAAGAAAATAAAATTGCAGTTGCAAGACCTTTTCTGAGTATTTCAATCCTTTTGTTGAATCAAGCCCCCATCTTCATAGCAAGCCCTGTGCTAGATTTTTGCAGGGGGTTGGAGAGGAGAATACGAAAACATGCCTGACAAAAATTCAACCCAACTTCCAGCCTCAAATGTACAGAGACCCGTCAATATCGATAACTGAGATCCAAAGACAGTAATCTTTATTTTTCGTTGTTTTCTTATAATTGCCAAGATGTAAGGGGCATCCTTTGATTGTTTTGCATGGTACCTAGCACGGCAGTTTCTTTTATAACAGTCTTACTGAGCTTTAATTCACATAACATGCAGTTTACCCATTTAAAGTGTACAATTCAGTAGGTTTCCGTATATTCAAGTTGTGTATCCATAATCACAGTCAATTTTAGAACATTTTCATCACCTTGAAAAGGAACCCCAGACCCTTTAGAAGTCACCCCCATTTCTTGCCTTCACACCCTGCAGTCCCAGGCAACAACTAATCTATTTTCTGTCTCTGGATTTGTCTATCCTGGACACGTCATTTAAATGGAATCATATAGGGGCTGCCTGGCTGACTCAGTCGGAAGAGCATGCAACTCCTGACCTCTGGGTGGTGAGTTCAAGCCCCACATTGGGTGTAGAGATGACTTTAAATAAATAAAACTTAAAAAAAATAATAAATGGGATGATACAACATATGGTATTTCTGTGTGTGCAAGGGTGTGTTGGGTTTGTTTTGCTTTTAGTAGGCGCCCCGCCCAACGTGGGGCTTGAACTCATGACCCTGCGATCAGGGTCATAGGCTTTACTGACTGAGCCAGGCAGGTGCCCCACATATGGTCCTTTCTCACTGACTTATGTCAACCTACTATTTTCAAGGTTCATCCACGCTGTAGCATATATCAGTACTTCATTCCCTTTTTTATTTTTTACTTATTTATTTTTAGTGGGGAGATGGGGGGGGTGGGGGGGTGCAGAGGGAGAGAGAATCTTTTTTTTTTTTTTTAAAGATTTTATTCACTTGAGACACAGAGATACAGAGAGAGAGAGAGAGCATGAGCAGGGGGAGAGGGAGAAGCAGCCTCCCCGCTGAGCCAGGAGCCCGATGTGGGGCTCCATTCCAGGACCCTGGGATCATGACCTGACCCGAAGGCAGATGCTCAACCATCTGAGCCACCCAGGCGCCCCAGTGGGAGAGAGAATCTTCAGCAGGCTCCACACCTAGGGCAGAGCCCCACATGGGGCTCCATCTCACGACCCTGAGATCATGACCTGAGCCAAAAACAAGGGTTGGACGCCTAACCCACTGAGCCAACCCAGGCGCCCCTCCTTTATTTTTTGATGGTAAAATATATGTGACATAAATTTGCC
Source organism: Mirounga leonina (assembly GCF_011800145.1). Lineage (NCBI taxonomy): Eukaryota > Metazoa > Chordata > Mammalia > Carnivora > Phocidae > Mirounga > Mirounga leonina. The sequence goes on along the minus strand of NW_023270305.1, from coordinate 32,290,672 downwards.
ATTTTAACTATTTGTAAATGTACAAGTCACTGGCACTCATTCCATTCACAATGTTGTATCACCACCACCATTTCCAAAACTTTTCATCCCCTTGAACAGAATCTATATGACCACTGAGTCATTACCCCTCCCCCCAGCCCCACTCCCCCCAGCCCCTGGTGACCTCATCCACTTGCTCATTCCATGAATTTGCCTATTCCAAGTAGTCCGTGTAAGTGGAATCCTAAACTATCTGCCCTTTTGTGCCTGCCTTAGCCCACGGTTCTCCAGCATTTTCCGCATTCTAGCATGGATTAGCATTTCATTCCTCTTTTTTTTTAAAGACTTGATAAAATACTTCTGTCTTCGCTTGCCATTTTTACGAGTACTTGCCAGGTTTTTTTACCCCACTCAAACATAGCTTTTTTTTATTGTGGTAAAATGTATGTATAATATAAAATTCACCATTTTAACTATTTTTAAATGGACAACCTAGTGGTATTAAGTACATTCACAACATCATGCAACCATAACCACTGTCAATTTCCAGAACGCTTTCATCATCCCAAACACAAACTACCTGTTAAACATTAACTCCCCACTCCCCCTTCCCGGAAGACTTAGGAACCTCTAATCTACTTTCTATTTATGAATTTGCCTATTCTGGGTACCTCATATAAGTGGAATCATACAGTATTTGTCCTTTTGCATCTGGCTTATTTCACAGTATAATGCTTTCAAGATTCATCTACATTGTAGCATGTGTCAGAATTGCATTCCCTTTTATAACTGAATAATCCATTGTGTATATAAGCCACATTTTACTTATCCACTCATCTATTGATGAATACATGGGTTGTTTCTACCTTCAGGCTATTGAGAATAATACTGCCTTGAACATCACATGTAAGTATAATGTTTAAGTCCCTGTGTTCAATTCTTTGGGACATATACCTAGGAGTAGAATTGCTGGGTTATATGATAATTCTGTGTTTTAACTTCCTGAGGAATTACCAAACTATTTTCCATAGCAGCTGCACCATTTTACATTTCAACCAGCAACGTGTGAGGATCCAGTTTCTCCACATTCTCACCAACACATTTTTTTCTGTTTTGTCTGTTGTTTATTAATAGCGATCCCAGTAGGTGTGAAGCGGTATCTCAATGTGATTTTGATTTGTATTTACCTAATACCAGTGATGTTGAGCATCTCTTCATATGCTTATTAGACAGTTGTCCCAGACTATTTGTTGAAAAGACTATTCTTTCCCCCAGTGAACTGTCTTAGGACCCTCATTGAAATCAGCTGACCATAAATGTAGAGGCTTATTTCTGGATTTTGAATTCGACTCAATTAATCTATATGTCTTTATGCCAATACCACACTATCCTAATTACTATAGCTTTGTAGTAAGTTTTAAAGTTGGGAAATCTTGGGGCACCTGGCCAGCTCAGTCAGTAGAACATGTGACTCTTGATCTTGGGGTCATGAGTTCAAGACCCACATGGAGGATAGAGCTTACTTTAAAAAAAAAAAGTTAAGAAGGGTGAGTCCTCCAACTTTGCTCTTTTCCAAGCCTGTTTTGGCTCTTCTAGGTCTCTTGCATTTCCATATGAATTTTAGAATCAGCTTGTCAATTTCTGCAAAGAAGTCAGCTGAGATTTTAATAGAGACTGTGTTGGTAGATCAATTTGGGGAGCATAGTCATCTTAATAAAATTAAGTTTTCCAATCCATGAATATGGGATGTCTTTCCATTTATGTAGGTCTTTAGTTTCTTTCAATAATGTTTTATAGTTTTCAGAGTATAAGTTTTGCACTGCTTTTTTAAAAAAAAAAAACATTATTTTACTTTTTTTTCTTCTTTTTTTTAGTGTAAGCTCTATGCCCACCATGGGGCTTGAACTCACAACCCCGAGATCAAGAGTTGCATGCTCTACTGACTGAGCCAGCCAGGTGCTCCTGCCTCTTTTTTCTTTTTTTTTTTAAAGATTTATTTATTTATTTATTTATTTATTTATTTATTTGGGAGAGAAAGAGAGCACGAACTGAGAGGGAGAGGGAGAGGGAGAAGCAGACTCCCCACTGAGCAGGAAGCCTGATGCCAGGACCCTGAGATCATGACCTAAGCTGAAAGCAGATGCTTAAACGACAGAGCCACCCAGGCGCCCCTCTTTTGTTCTTTTTTTTTTTTTTTAAGATTTTATTTATTTATTTGACAGAGAGAGACACAGTGAGAGAGGGAACACAAGCAGGGGGAGTAGGAGAGGGAGAAGCAGGCTTCCCGCTGGGCAGGGAGCCTGATGCGGGGCTCGATCCCAGGACCCTGAGATCATGACCTGAGCAGAAGGCAGACGCTTAACGACTGAGCCACCCAGGCGCCCCTCTTTTGTTCTTTTTGACAGTAAATGGAATTGTTTCTTAAACAATTTCAATTTCTAGATTGTGTATTGCAAATGTATAGAAATTGATTTTTGTATATTGATCTCACATCTTATAACCTTGCTGATCTTGTGTGTGTGTGTGTGTGTGTGTGTTTATTTTAAAGTAGGCTCATGTCCAACATGGGGCTTGAACTCATGACCCTGAGATCAAGAGTTGCATGCTCTACCAACTGCGCCAGTAAGGTGCCCCATTGCTGAACTTGTTTTAATAAATTTTTAGAGGGGCCCCTGGGTGGCTCAGTCATTAGGCATCTGCCTTCGGCTCAGGTCAAGATCCCAGGGTCCTGAGATCAAGCCCTGCATCGGGCTTCCTGCTCAGCGGGAAGCCTGCTTCTCCCTCTCCTACTCCCCCTGCTTGTGTTCCCTCTCTCGCTGTGTCTCTCTCTGTCAAATAAATAAATAAAATCTTAAAAAAAAAAGATTTTATTTATTTGACAGAGAGAGAGAGTTAGCGAGAGCAGGAACACAAGCAGGGGTATGGGAGAGGGAAAGGCAGGCTTCCCGCCGAGCGGGGAGCCCGATGCGGGGCTCGATCCCAGGACCCTGGGATCATGACCTGAGCCGAAGGCAGACGCTCAATGACTGAGCCACCCAGGCGCCCCAATAAATAAAATCTTTAAAAAATAAATAAATTTTTAGAAAATCCTCAGGATTTTTATATGCAAGATCACATCATTTGCAAATATAGTTTTACTTCTTCCTTTCCAATCTGGGTACTTTTTATTTCATTTTCTTGCCAAATTATCCTGGCTACTCCCAGTACAGAGTTGAAGTGGTGAGAGCAGACATCACCGTCTGTTCCTAATCTTAGAGGGAAAGCTTCCAGTCTTTTACCACTAAGTATAATGTTAGTTGTGAGATTTTGGTATGATGCCCTCTTTCAGGTTGAGAAAGTTCCCTTCTTTTCCTAGTTTGTTAAGTGTTTTTATCATGAAGTGTTGCAAGGAAAATTTAAGATTTATTAAAGATCCTTGCTACCACTCCCTTAAACCAAAATTGGTGTGAGTTAGGGGTTAGTGCTGAAATCTGCCTTCTCTAATCCTATTCCAGTTAGAAGCTCTGCCTAAAGAAGAACCACACAATCAACTAGGTGCCACAATTGATTTGTGATGCCAAACATCAGCCAGACCTTCTGTGCCGCTCATTGGTTATTATACTTGAACTTTGTCAGCTCCTCTCCAAATCCCTTCAACAACTCCATGTCACCATTCTCAAACCCCCGACTCAATCCCCACCTTCCCACTCTTGAAGACTGCCTTGCCTCTTAGAATATCAAGAAACTTGAGGCTGAAATGCTCCATTTTGATCTCCCACATCCCCACCTAAATCTCTACTCACCCTCTAACCATTTTAACTGCATTTCCATGGGTCTCAAAGGTCAACCTGTGGTTCAATCCAAAGTCAATGGCTCTGCTGCACCCTAGACCCAACCCTTCATCTCTGGCCTTGTTCATCTCTGTACCTTGTAATCTTGGTCACTTTGTCTAATGAGTTCTTCCCCTCAGTCAACAAAAAAGTTCAATCCTCTTACACAACTTGAAACCCTCTGTTTCACATGCAAACATCCAGAAAAGGGTAGTTACTACTTACCTTCCGTTCACTACTTATCCCACTGCATACGGATTTTGCCTTCAACACTCTACTGAAATATCTAACTCCTTATCTTACTTCAACTCCGTGCTATATTTTAGTCTGTTGATTTCACTTTCCTCATAGAAACACTCAGTTCTATGACAACTGAAAGCCCTCAAAGGATGCTGAGTAAAGAAACAGTGTTAAACGTGTCCCAGAAGACAAGTGACATGACTTAGTTGTAGCACTAAAACTACAAAGAAGACCTGTAGGGAAGAGTTGTATGTATGGTTTTGCAACTTGCTTTATTTTCAGTTAATTATCTATCATATGTACATAGACACCCATAAAGAAGGAAAAACCAGCAAAATATTCATGACAATAGCTCTGGACTACAAGATATTTTTATTTTCTTACTTTGGCTTATCCTTATTTTTAAAATTTTTATATAATGAACATATAATAATAATAACTTTGGGGAGTCTTAATTATATGCTAGATACTAGGTTAAATACTCCATATGAATTATCTAATTCTCAACACTTTTATTCCCATTTCATAATGAAGAAATTAATACTTAACACAGTTAGGTAAATTGCCCAAGGTCATGTAAACTACTTGTGCAATAAACATTAAAGAATAACAGTTAGGGACTTTTTCTCCTACCAAATTGGCAGATGAAGAATACTCACCGCTATTAAATGTTGGGTAAGACAACAGCACGACCTTAAGCAAGTTACTTAATCTTTTTGAGGGTCTCCCTCATCTTAAAATGTACCTAGCCAGTACCTGATAATAAATAATAGTTACTACCAGTAGAAAACTGAAAACAATCCAGATCTCCAGTAATAAGCGAACTGTCACAAAATTTATGATAAATTCATATATTATTATTTTTAAATTTTTATTTATTTGAGAGAGAGAGAGCAGGGGGAGGAGCAGAGGGAGAGGGAAAGGGAGACAATCTCTAGCAGACTCCAAGCTGAGTGTGGAGCCCAAGGCAGAGCTTGATCCCAGGACCCCAAGATCATGACCTGAGTGGAAACCAAGAGTTGGATGCCCAACTGACTGAGCCACCCGGGTACCCCTTATAAATGTTTTTATGAAGCCATTAACAGTCATGTTTTTTGAACAATATTTAATCAGGAAAATGATTTCCATATTTACCTTTGAATGCTGTGCTCACATTTCCAACTACCTCCCTGACTGCTTCATCTGTCTTATAAGCATCTTAAACATACCACCAGAAGCAAATTCATTTTCTATGCCTATCCCCACAAAGTCGGACTCGCCACACCATCCTCACCATCACCCCTTGCCCCCATATCCAGTCCATCTCCAAGGCCTGCTGGTATTACCTCCCAAATTTATCTTGAGTCTACTCACTTTTCCTTCCATTCTCATTGTCCTTGAGTTAGTCCTACTTGAACTGTTGAAACAGTCTGCTGATTCTCTCTCCACTCCAAGAGTAGATTCTTCAACCTACAACCAGATTAATCTTCAAAAATTCACAACTTGGGGCACCCGGGTGGCTCAGTCGTTAAGCATCTGCCTTCAGCTCCGGTCATGATCCCAGGGTCCTGGGATCCAGCCCCGCATCGGGCTCCCTGCTCTGCTCAGCGGGAAGCCTGCTTCTCCCTCTCCCCCTCCCCCTGCTTGTGTTCCCACTCTCGCACTGTCTCTCTCTGTCAAATAAATAAATAAAATCTTAAAAAAAAAATTTCACAACTTGATTATATCTTTCCTGTACTTAAACCTCTTTTGGCTTCTCATTACTGTTAAATAAAATATAAACCCTTAGGCATGGCCCCCAAACTCTGCATACTTTCACTTCTCTACTCTCCTGCCTACTCATGTGGACACCAGGTCAAGCTTAACAATTCTATTCCCTTCCCTACACACACACTCCTGCCAAGCCAATATCCTGTAATGTTAGCCAAATATTTATTTGAGGGAGGTGAAGAGAATTTTCTTTTAGAAACAGATTCATTTACCAGTTCACATCATTTAGCCAGAGTAGAATCACATTTCTAAAATAATTTGGTAAAAAATTTCTCTGTGATCCTTTTTTTTTTAAAGAGAGAGAGAGAGCGTGGGCATGCGTGCAAGCAGGGATGGGGGTGAACGGGAGAGGGAGAGAGAATCTTGAGCAGACTCCCTGCTGAGGGTGAAGCCTGACTTGGGGTTCAATTTCAAGACCCTGATATCACATTCTGAGATCACAACCTGAGCCAAAATCAGGAGCTGGTCGCTTAACCAACTGCGCCGCCCAGAAGCCCTACTTCTCTGATTCTTACTTTCTCCTCAGTAATGAGGATGTGTGTGAGATTTTCTTACAACAGAAAAACATTGGGAAGCATATTAAAGGGTTTTTAAATAACAAAATACTTGGGTCCTGGGGCGCCAGATAAATAAAATCTTAAAAAAAATAAAAACAAACAAACAAAATACTTGTGTCCTGAAAACTGTATCTCTATGCCACGTACTATTCCTTGAAATTCTGAAGAATTTCAGTTGACTGGAACTGTATGACATGTAACCTAAATATTGCACTCAACAGACTACAGAGGAGTGTTATTTGCCCTGGCGGCTGTAGTCCTTTTTGGTGGGATTACATTTCAACTTGAGTTAACTGGAATTTTTTTTTTTTTTAAGATTTTATTTATTGGGGCACCTGTGTGGCTCAGTCATTAAGC